>NC_053024.1:219748924-219917806 GCF_003073215.2 Triticum urartu | reverse complement strand
AAGTGAAGCACAAAGAGCAATTCTATAAGATCATACTTAAAAGATATAAGTGAAGCACATGAAGTATTCTATAAATTGATGAAGGGACATCTCATACTAGCATGGTTCTTAAAGAAAAATAAAAACACAAAGGACACAAATCATGTGAACAAAACAAAAACCGAGGTGTACCGATAATTGTTGAAGAAGAAAGATGGGATGCCAATCGTGGCATCCCCAAGCTTAGATGCTTGAGTATCCTTAGAATATTTACTTGGGGTGCCCTGGGAATCCCCAAACTTGAGCTCTTTCCTCTCTTTATTATTCTCATATTGATAGCTCCTCGATCTTCGAACACTTCATCCACACAAAACTTTAACAAAAACTTTGTGAGATCCGTTAGTATAATAAAGCAAATCACTACCCTTAGGTACTGTTGTGAACTCATTATAAATTAATATTGGTGTAATATCTACTGTATTCCAACTCATCCATGGTTCATACCCTCCGATACTACTCATAGATTCATCAAAATAAGCAAACAACACATAGAAAACAGAATCTGTCTAAAACAGGACAGTCTGTAGCAATCTGGAAGTTTAGTAAGCTTATGTGACTCAAATAATTATGAAATAAATTTGAAAATTTGATAAATTTATACATAAGTAATATGCAAAAAGTTTCAGACTCATTTGACTTTCCAGTAAAAAATGTAAAATCACGCGCTACAGCCAAAGTTTCTGTTTTTGTTCTGCACATAGTAAACAAGCAATCTAATCATCCTAAAACCAAAGCTTGGCACATTATTTTTATAATAAAATGGGTATATACAAGGGGATAATTATTTACAGAGAAACTTCCATGAAAAATTCTACATTGTTTCTGTGAGCATGAACACAAGTCTCAAGGTCGACCCTCACTTCTTCAATGCATAACTTTCCAATCACTTCTCTTTTTGAAAAACTTTTTAGGCATGAGAGGCAAGTAATTTTTTTTGTATTTTCATTCTTTATTTTTTTGTATGTTTCACCCACAACTAAACAGAAACAAAAAAGGAAAAACAAAATCTACTTAGTGAAGAAAGCAAACAAGCACACACGAGAATATCAACCCTACGCTATTGCTCCCCGGCAACGGCGCCAGAAAAGAGCTTGATAATCCCCAAGTGCAAGGAATCATCGTAGCAATTTCCAAAGGTGGAAGTGATAAGTATGGAGTGTCGAATCCACAAGGAGCTAAAGGTAAGATCAATATTCTCTCAAGCCCTATCTGCCACTGATACGACTCTACGTACATCGAACGTTTGCTTCCAACTAGCAACGAGAAATAAAACTATGCTGTGGGTATGAAGAGGATAACTTTGTATGATATCGGAGAGCTAAAATATAAAAGTAAGCTGTTATCATAAAGTTAGAATATATTACTAAATATTATAAATAGCGAGTGTGGAATAATGGTGGATCGGTATGCAGAGTTGTCCTAGGCAATCGTTAACAAGACCGGTAATCACTATTGCAGTTTCATATGAGGGAGAGGCATAAGCTAACATACTTTCTCTACTTGGATCATATGCACTTATGATTGGAACTCTACACTACAAAAAAAAACACTTCCATGATGATACGTGTTTGTCACAGTAGGTCGCGTTTTTTGTCATGCATGTACATCCATGACGATTTTATGACAGAATCAAGATAGTCATACCTGTGCTGTCATAGAAGTGTTCCATGACATTACCAAAATTATCATCACGGAAGTGTGCACTTCCATGACGATAAATCGCGCGTCACAGAAGTGCTTTCGTTAAGGGTGGCCGACACGTGGCATCCACCGTAACAGAACACCGTTAAGCTATCGGGTCGGGTTTTGGATCCGATAAACCGTTAACAGCCCTGACCAATGGGGATTTTCCACATGTAAAATCATCATTGGCTGGAGGAAACACGTGCCGGCTCATCGTTGGGACAGATGTCATCCACTCATTGGACAGAAGGCGCCTATGATACTTCGACATGTGGCATGGCCCAACAGAGGCCCATTCCTGTGAAAAGGCCGGCCCGTTTGACTTGGTCAAAAGGTGGCGGGCCGGCCCATGGAAAGCCTATTAACGGCCTGTTTGCATATAGCCCATTTACAGCCCGCTAACCCAAGGTCCGTTACGCCCTATCCGAATTAGGCCTAGTAGCGTCATCTGGGCCATCCAATATGATTCCAGCCTGTTTTCACTTCTGGCCCATGTATGGCCCATGACGTCTTTCGGCCCATATGAGGCCCTATGTAACTCTTGGCCTATTAAACCTATTAACGGCCCGTGGTGAAACTGGCCCGTAATGAACAGTGTATCACTTTACACCCATTAACGGCCCGTGGTGAAACTGACCCGTAATGAACAGTGTATCACTTTATACCCATTAACGGCCCGTTAGTCCGTTGGGCCGTTTCCAGCCCATGTTATCTTTCGGCCTTCTCAGAGCCCATTTATTCTTGGGCTCATTTCCAGCATTCGTTTACTTACGGCCCGTTACTGTCATTTTCTGCTTGTGGGCCAAATTCAGCCTATGGTTACAGTCGGCCCGTTTGTGGTCCATTAATACGTTGGGCCATTTTCATAGCGTCATCAAATATGGCCTATTAACGATTGGCCGTTATGGTCCGCCCATGAACAGACGATTCCAACTCTAGCCCGTTTACGGCCATAATGCGGCCTGTTATTGGCCCATGTTTGGCCAATCAATCATACGGCCTGTATAAGGCCCATTGATGATACGGCCCGTAGAAGGCCCATTGTTTCTATGGCCCGTAGAAGGCCCATTGTTTGTACGGCCCGTAGAAGGCCTACTATTTCTACGGCCCGTAGAAGGCCCGCTGTTTCTACGACCCGTAGGAGGCCCAGTGTCACTACAGTAAATATTAGCCCATGGTTATTGTGGCCTAGTTTTAAAAAATAGGTTATTGTAGCCACTAGCAAACCGCGGAAAAAGAACTGCACTGACTACAAGCAAACAAATAAACAAGACAACAAGGAAATAAATAAGCAAGCAACTTATGCTAGGCTATCACGGCTATTACACATATTACATCCACTCGACATCAAAGTTTGCCACCAGTGCAAATATAGGGAACAAAGCAGCATATAAATGCCGCAACAAAACAAGTCTAGAACTGAAACCACTTCAGAAGAGTTCAAGAAACAATATCCTGGGTACCCATAATGCTGGCAAGATGCTTAGCAAGCTTATTAACTTTCTCTTGTTTGGCGCTTAAATCCTCCAGCGCTTGCTGTTGCACAAGAAAGTACGCATCTGAATTCTGCAGGGACTTCCTCAGTCCTTCGGCTTCTTGCCGCAGTGCAGCTGACTGATGCCTTTCAGCTTGTAGCTGAGACTGAATAAGCTGAAGTGATTCAGGCAGCGAGTTAGAAGAGCTTGTGCCAGCGGTACTGGCCAGTAACTCGAACACTACATCAACGCAGGACTGTGGGATTTTCTCACTGTCTACAAGATCATTTTTATCACCTTTCTTGGAGACCAACAGGGTTGTCTCACTATCTTGAACCTTATCTGCATTACTTTCTCTACCATTGCATAGTGGGGTGCTCTTCTCCAATATTCTGTTTGCATACCACAAGAGAAACAAGCAGACACATCACAGGTTTAGCTTGTAGTATACGAAACTCATTTTGGTAAACCGGTTCAGTAGTAAGGTGGACAGGATAACAACATGAAACAAACATATATCTATGTACTATGGTCATTGTATTGTCCATATCATTCTAGTTTATGTTCCCTAATAAAGATAGAGACATAGTTCAACTCATATATTTTTAAGACACAATAACATAGACAGAATATAAGTGTGAGAAACTACACAACATTGGCAGCACTTGTAATGTGCATCACATGAGAACATAACTGTTTATACAACTTAAACTAAAATCAACATAGAGCAAGAAGTTAGGATAGCAATCCAGTTAAAGAAATAGGTTTAAAACATACCTGTTGCACCATTGGAGTTTCAATTGGATCCTTCAAATTCGAAAGTAGTTGGTATGAGTAAATACAGTGATGCAACAACAAAGGAGTATGGACCATAGCTACGGAATCTAACCTGAGAACAGTTGCTCTTCTGCTTTAAACGTGGAGTTTGGTTTAGCTGTGGTGGTCTTCGTGCTTTGGGCACTGCAGTAGCTTTACAAACTGCTCGTGTGGGGGTACTTTGTGGTGGACATGGTGCTTTGTCAACTATAAGTGGGTTACTATCCGCTGGGGTTGCGGTTAGATGGGTTGTAGCTGGTTCTCTGCCCAACGGTGTAAGTGTGCAATCTGGAAGAGTCTCAATTATGTGTGGTGGGGCTAGTTTGTGGGCCAGTACAACCATGGTTCTATCTGCATCGACGGGTAGCACTGTCTTTTGTGAAGAACGGGTTTTTGCTCCCTTAGATACTGCCATCACCCCCTCCAATTCAAATGGCTGATAAACAAGAAAAGAAATTGAACATACAGACATTGTATGATAGACAGATGTGGTAATTCACATATATGTTGTCTAACCAAACAGGATAGCATGACACAGTTTCACATATATGATGCCTAACTAAACAGGATAGCATGACACAGTTTCAGATATATGATGGATAACTTAACAGGATATAATGGCATAATTCAACATATGATGAGTACCTAAACAGGATGACATGACAAAACTATATGATGTCTTTCTAAAATAGGTTGGGATGAAATAATTCACATACATGTTGTCTAAGTATACAGGATGTCATGATATAATTGACATAATTGATTCATATACTAAGCAGCTGGCACTCGCATGTATGATCTCTAAAGTAAGCAGATAGAATTCAATATTGTGTATATGATGTCTAAACTAAGCAATGCAAGACACCATATGCATCATATGAGAAATATAAACATTGCAACTTAGAGCATACACCTCAGGTGGGATATCGGACTGGTCATCTGTCTTTGAATCCTCCTCTAAGGAGCTCCCTGTAACCATCGAGATATATGCTTCAACAGGTACCATTGCCTGCTATGAAGACCTTGTTTTCACTCCAGGTTTTTCCATAACCGGCTCAAATGGCTGATACACATGAAGAGTAGTTCAATATACACAGATTGTCAACAAATGGAATACATAATGAAAAAAAGATGGCATGAGATAATTCACATATATGATGCCTGGCTCCATGGCGGTGCATAATTCACAGATATGATAACTGGCTGAAAAACATGGCATTGCATAATTCACATATCTAATATAGAAAGCAAACAGGAGGCATTCACACAAAGCATGTCTAATCTAAGCAGATGGCATGGCGATGCAAGACACCATATGCATGATATGAGCAATATAACCCAGCCAAGTTAGAGCATGCACCTCGGGGGGGGGGGATACGACTGGTCATCTCTATCTTAATCCTCCTCTAAGGAGCTATCTATAACCAGCAAGAAATCTGCATCGACAGGTAGCACTGACTGCTCAGAAGACCTTGTTTTCACTCCAGATTTTCCCATGACCGACTCAAATGGCTGATGCACAGGAAGAGTAGATGAATGTATAAACATTGTTGACATATGGAATACATTATGGAAAAAATATGGCATGATACAATTCACATATATGATGACTCGCTAAACAGGATAGCATTGCATGATTCACGTATATGATGCCTGGCTAAAGAAGATGGCATTGCATAATTCGCATATACTCCCTCCGTTCCTAAATATTTGTCTTTTTAGAGATTTCAAATGGACTACCACATACGGGTGTATATAGACATATTTTAGAGTGTAGATTCACTCATTTTGTTCCGTATGTAGTCACTTGTTGAAATCTCTAAAAAGACAAATATTTAGGAATGGTGGGAGTATGATATAGAAACCAAATAGGTGGCATTCACACAAAGCAAATATAAACTAAGCTGATGACATATAAGATGTATAATGTAAGCAATGCAAGGCGCCATATGCATGATATGACCAACATCAGCATGCCAGGTTAGAGCAAACACCTCAGGTGGTAAACAGGCGTGGTCGGCTCCTTCTGAATCTCCATCTGAACAGTTATCTTCCTCTGGAATACAATCTGGAAATGCAGGAGGGGGGGGGGGCACTTCGCCCACCATGGAGCGATGTCTGCATGACATTATATTCGCACGCAACGGTCTTCTCTTTTTCTCTACATGTTCAGTACGATTGTGTACAATATCTGACATGCATAATAAAAAAATAGTTAGATTTTGTAAGGCCTAAGGGGTGCATGCAAAAATCAAGACTGATGGTAGCAAACAAGTGGATGGATCCAAAACTAATGATAGCAGGTAGATTATAGCTTCAGTTTAAAAAGATAGACAATGGATCATCTATTGTTTGTTGCCCACCCAACATGAACCACATAGAAGACCCCAGATAAACTAGATAGTAGGCAGATACTATTCGTTGCTGGCTCGATATGAGACCAATGGGAAATTCAAAACTCAAGATTGAACGATAAAGTAGCAGGTAATAATAGCCGATGTATAATGTAAGCAAACACGAAAGACTGCGACCTGTCTTCCGGAACTGTGTAGTCCTCAGGTTCATCTGCTCAGTCGATGATGGTAATGCAGTTGGCATGGCTGCCGGCAATGGGGAAGATGATATGAGGCGGCGAAAGGAAGTCTGCAGGGGGGATCTCTGCTGCAGTGAACACTTCTATCGATGGTGCACCTCAGGTGGGGTGGATGACGACACGACAGGAGCAGGACATAACACACAGAGTTTTCTTTGACACCTATTTGAAAATGAAGTAAATCTGTAAGGGCTCCTTAGAATTGGAGGATTCTATAAATGCAGGGACAGGAAAAACACAGGAATAGGATAGGAATGCACGTGCAAAACAGAGCATTTGGAAACATAGGATTTCAGTCAACTTGGGTGTTTGGCTCACATGAATTGGAAGAACAGAGGAATGGCGAAACAAAGTGATGCGACAAGTGTACAACCTCTTTGGCATAGCCTTGTGGACCTCAGCATCATTGGGTTGGATGTGGAGGATGGTGATGATGCTGGTGTGACTGTCGGAGGCGGGGAAGAAGATCCGAGGCCTCTGGAAACGACGCCGAGGGTACTCCTCCGCAGTGATGGACGGTTCCGTCGTTGGAGCAGCTCCGCTAAGGTGTACGGCGACGAGGCTGAAGCATGACAAGACAGACAATGTTAATCTGAAGTGGGACCCTAATATCATCTGCAATAGATGATGTAAAATACATCACCAAAAAGTGCTAGATGTAAAACGCATCAGCCGCGCCATGGCCGCTCCGACAAATGCTGTAAGTACTGTTCACTCTGAACTTAACTGAAGAAAATGAACTTCACAGTCGAAACTGAATTTTACTGTCGAAACTGATTGAACTAGTAACAGAGCATTGCAATAGATGTTTAGGGCATTCGAGCACTAGTAGCAGAGAAGCAGTGATCTAAATCAGCAGACGCTCGAGCAGGGAACGCACTAGCAGAGAGCAAGTCATGCAGTAGCACTGCGAGCGAGTGCTAAAGCAGCAACTCCTGTAGCTGCCGGAGGTCGTGCAGCAGCAGCAGCGCAATCGAGAGCAAGAGCAGAGCAACAACACGAACGAAAGCAGGAGCAGTGCAGCAGCGCGACCGACAGCAAGAATAGAGCCGCAGCGTGAGCAAGAGCCGGAGCAGCTATAGCTAGTGCCGTTGTGGAAGTCGCCGCCGAGGAAGCAATGGCATGGGGGAGAGACGCCGTGGATGATGTGGTCGGCGACGGCGCCGTCGATGGGAGACACGCCATGTCTGCTCGGTATCGAGCACCGGCAGCCCCGTGAGATCGAATAAAAGATAAAATGCAGCGGTGAGTGCAGAACCTCCTTGGTGGCGCCGAGTTGGCCTCAGCTTCATTGGAGGAATTTGTGAGGGTGCTGTGGTTCTGGTGGGGCAGGTCAAGACGGCGCTGTGGGGATTGAGGTGGTGCGATAGACGAGGCACACGTCGGGGCAACTCCTTGGAGGTGGAGGACGGGGCTGCTGATTCGTCGGGACGACGGGATCGACAATGGATCCTCATCCGGTGCGGTGGATGAGGGACGACGAGCTGTTGCGGTGGATGACGTAGTCGGGGGAGAGTCTCCGGCTGGGCGGCGGTCGGGAGGCCGACGGAGGAGCATGGGGTTTCGCGGGTTTTGGCGACCTCAGTGTACGAATGGGAGGGGGGGGGGCGAAGGGGGAGGAGGAGCCAAGCTTAGGGACATGCTTGTCCGAAATTTAGGGTAAGTTATCAGCGTACCCCCACCGGTTTTGACACCGCGATGTGGAGCTTCATTTCCGGCTGAGGGGTAGAAGGGGGATTTCGCGTGTCTGGGCTGCGGGAGCGATTTCGGATGAGGAGGGAGTTCTCGCGCGCGTCCAAATTTTGGGATAACAAGGCGCGGCGCGGGTTGAAGAAGCGGGAGTTTCAGAGCAGGTGAGACAAAAGATACTCGAGCTTGAAAATTTCGGGATACCAAGGTGCGGATTCCTTGTTCGGCAGAACAAACTTAACGTGTAAAAAAACAATTCATACAAGACACAAGAGAGTCATGTCCCCTTTTACTATATTTCTATAGATGCCATTGAAAAAACTACAAGAAAAATGTAAAAAAAATTGGGAGAACAAGATTACCCTGCAGTACCAAATCGATTCGCACTTCCCTCAACAACAACAAAAAACAAATCAATTCCCACCAAAGAAAGAGTAATGCCCCTTTTTATATGATTACAGATGCCATGATCTCGAATTTCAATTTTTGAATCCACGTTATGTTGAATTTGAATATATCGTTAGGTGACCTTGCAGTTTATAATTGATGTAGTCGTACATTTTGATCTTCCATCATATATGAACATTTTACTCCACCATGTGAACATATATATTGTCGTCTACCATATGGACTAAATTTGAATCAATTTTCCTTATTTGAATACGATTGTTGTCAAGTTATACAATAATTTGAATATTATCTTGATAACAAAAAACATACATATAGCAGTAGTCATATTTCACTATGAACTACATGTACCATATGCTCTCCAATTCAAATATTTGTATCCATTTTATGTTGAATTCAAATCATTGTACATTATTGGTCTAGGTAGCGAGATGTTTGGGATAATCTAAACCCTGTTTTCACACGTAAATTTTTTGGCTGAATTGGGACAAGTTTTGGTATAAGCCTCTTGCAAAACCGGAGATTCTCTCAACAAGCCTCGTGGTTCTGAGAGGGAACGTGTCACCTTTGTGTGCGAAACGATATACGCTGCCTCCCCCTGATTTTATTTACAGAGGAAACATAGAACTATATGAGTGCCCTGTTAAATTTTGGAATTATTTCGGGTTCATTTGGCCTTTTTATACATTAATTGAGTTTCTAGACTTTTAATGTGCATAATCTAAATATGAATTGCATGCACATGCTCCGGTGCACCAAAGTGGGTTGAAAAAATCACATGTGTGTCCTTGGTTGAATTTCTAGGTCCCATGGAAGAAATGAGAATGAAATTCAAACATCTGGGCATCATGACTCAGCCGAGAACATCGAGAAACTTTGATTTTAAATTCATGTAAATTCAAAACTCGCCTAGAAATCATGAAACTTGGCATGGTGTCATGTCATGGCACTAACATGTTGTGGTAAAAAATTGGGCCGATTTGGAAGCTCGTGGTTCTAAGAGGGAACGTTCCACCTTTGAGTGTGAAACGATATACGCTGCCCCCCTTGAGTTTCTTAACAAAGGCAACATAGAACTACATTAGTGCCCTATTAAATTTTGGAATTATTCCAGGTTCGTTTGTCGTTTTTTATACATTAATTGAGTTTTTGGTCATTTAATGTGCATAAGTCAAATTTGAACTACAAGCACATGCTCTCATGCACCAAAGTTGGTTGAAAAATCACATTTGTGTCCTCGGGTGAATTTCTAGGTCCCATGCAAGAAATGAGAATAAAATTAAAACATCTGGGCATCGTGGCTCGGCCGAGAACATTGAGAAACTTGGTTTTAAAATTCTTGTAAATCCAAAACACGTCTGAAAATCATGAAACTTGGCATGGATGTCATGTCATGGTACTACCATGTTGTGGTAAAAAAATTGGCCGAATAGGAATAGATTTTGGTATAAGCTTCTTGCAAACCGAAGCTTCTCTCAAGAAGGCTCGTGGTTCTGAGAGGGAACGTGCCACCTTTGAGTGCGAAACAATATACGTTGTCCCCCTTGAGTTTATTTACAAAGGCAACATAGAACTACATGAGTTACCTGTTAAATTTTGGAATTATTCCGGCTTCGTTTGGCCTTATTTACACATTAATTGAGTTTTTGGTCATTTAATGTGCATAATTCAAATTTGAACTACAAGCACATGCTCCCGTGCACCAAAGTTGGTTGAAAAATCACATTTGTGTCCTCGGGTGAATTTCTACTCCCTCCTTCCATCTATATAGGTCCTAATGCGTTTTTCGAGGCTAACTTTGACCAAATGTTAGAGCAATAATATATGACATGCAACTTACACAAAGCATACCTTCAAATTTGTATGTCAAAGGAGCTTCCAATAATATCATTTTCATAGTATACATCTCATGTGCTATTAATCTTGTCAATAGTCAAAGGCTGTCTTGAAAAACACATTAGGCCCTATATAGATGGAAGGAGGGAGTAGGTCCCATGCAAAAAATGAGAATAAAATTCAAACATTTGGGCATCGTGGCTCGGTCGAGAACATTGAGAAACTTGGTTTTAAAATCATGAAACTTGGCATGGTGTCATGTCATGGTAAAAAAATTGGCCGAATAGGAACAAATTTTGGTATAAGCTTCTTGCAAATTGGAGCTTCTCTCAAGAAGGCTCATGGTTCTAGGAGGGAACGTGTCACCTTTGTGTGCATAATTCAAATTTGAAATACAAGCACATGTTCCAGTGCACCAAAGTTTGTTGAAAAATCACATGTGTGTCCTCAGGTAAATTTCTAGGTTCCATGCAAGAAATGGGAATGAAATTCAAAATTCTGGGCGTCGTGGCTGGGTTGGAAACATTGAGAAACTTAGTTTTTTAATTCCTGTAAATCCAAAACACGCATGAAAATAATGAAACTTGGCTTGGTGCCATGACATGGCACCAACATGCTGTGGTAAATTTGCAGTCCGATTTGCGAAGGCGCACACATTAACAATCAACAAAGTCATTTTGGAACAAGTGCTGTCACGTTACAATCGGAAACACAAGTATTATTGAAACCGTGGGCGTTCTACTTACTAGTACCATTTACGTGTCACCACGCGTCCCCATTTTTTATTAGCTAGGAGGCACCGTGCAGGGTAGCTATTTGAGTACGAGAGGCGTGCGATCAGACCCCTGCGCGTGCTTATCGGGAGGAGAGCCCTTTGACCTCCATCTGCCGTCCACCTCTCTCCCAAGGTCTCCATTAATGGCGCCCAAGCCTCTGTTTAATGGCGTGGCTATGTCTCACTCGACTGAGATTTAAGAGAGAAAAAAGAAAATCTGAAAGCACGGATCTTGATGTAAGATCCGACAGACCTATATAGCATCTACTGCGACTTATAGCAAGATTGATGAATATATAAGGACGATTAATTTTTTTGGTCAAAGAAGGGCTTGCCCCTTCCGATTTTCATTACTGAAAACCACCACAATTCACAAGAAGTTCAGCACAACTCCAGCCTAACACGAAGGACTAAAAGCTACCAGATTGAAATCGCAACATCCCAAGAGGCCAACAAAGGCCAAACATCCGCGCTAGAACCCAACATTTCACAACCGATGACACAATCCACATCCTAAACCGATTATTACATCAAAAGAAACCAGGAAACTGAAGGAAGCCCAGCAACAACTAGAAGAACAACAAAGCCAGGGTCGCCACAGCAAGAGTTTTCTTCATTCCAGCCTCACAACATTGATCTTCCACAGAAAGATAAGGACGATTAATTGTCTTACATAATTACAAAGATAATTAAAAAAGCCACATGCGGCTACGCCCGAAATACACAAGGGCAAAAGAAGAAGGAAGACAAGGATCTGGCTCGCTGATCTCTACTTTCTTGATGCGTTGCTATAGGCCGCGGGAACTAGTCTCCGCGGCGAGCGGCGGTGAGCTCTTTCGTGTCCTCAAGACGCTGCTTGAGAACATCTAAGGATTCCTCCACCAGCCTTTGGCGCTTGTTGCGGAGCATGTCATTCTCGTCCATAAGTTTCTTGACGATGACGCCGGTCCTCTTCAACAAGGCACTGGTCTCCTCCTGCTGGTCTGCACTTCGGACGATCTTCTCCCTCAGCAGGTCGCGCTCAGCCCGGAGCCTCTCATTGCCCTCCCTTAGTTGCCGGATGACGCCGGTAGCCTGTTCAAACGAGGCTTTCATGTCGTTCTGCAACCTCGCCCAGCCGGAGATCTGATCCATCTGGCTATGGGCGATCGCATGCATGCGCCTGTAACAGTCGTCGCCTGCCCGCGAGAAATTTTCCCAGGCCGCCGCGGCGCGGCGGGACATCTCTGCTGCATTCGTGGCGCGGCAGGACATCTCTGCTGCTTCCGCGGCGTGGCCGGACCAGTCTGCTGCATCGACGGCGCGGCGGGACCTCTGTGCTGCTACTTCCGCGCGGCGGGACATGTCGGCTGCTCTCGCAGCGAGGCGGGACATCTCTCGTGCTTCCGCTTCCATGCTCGCCTCTCCCTGGTGGCAATCTCTCGACCCAGAACTCACGCTGGCCATGGCAGACGCAAGGGAAGGATGCTGAATGACTTGTTTGTTTTTGTGGATGAGGAGTTGAGGAGGAATGTGCAGTCATCTTGGCATACTAGTATTTATAACCGAGTACTAATACGCTCCTAAGTGGGAAACCGTTTAGGTTGTGATTGGTGTGAACAGGTTTGCAATTCAATATACTCCCTCCGTCCGGGTTTATTAGGCCTCTCAGCATCACAAGCATGTCCCCTTTTGTAAGGCCCGGCTTTGGAAAGGTGCATGCATGCAACCATTTCATTGGTTGCATTGAAAGCCATTGTTGTTGGTGCCATGGCTGAAAAATTAATATACTTCATGCGTGCTTTTTCATTGGCTGCATGCATGTGAGAGAGTGCATTGGGAGTGAAATGAAAGAATTAATGTGAGCAAATTACTATGTGTCTTGGTCTAAGAAAAATTGTCTTTAGGCCTAATAAACCCGGACGGAGGGAGTAGCGTGGTACTAATACGCTCCTAAGTGGGAAACCGTTTAGGTTGTGATCGGTGTGAACAGGTTTGCAATTCAATATAGCATGGGGTAATTTGGAATGTGACGAGACGCAATCTCAAAATTTATTGACGGTTCTAGTTTCGAAGTGCGGCACTATTCCCGGATGGAGTACTTCTTTTTCTACTCCCTCCTTTCTGGTTTTATAGGGCTTATCTCAAAATTTTTGTTTTTCCATTTTATAAGGCTCAATTTGGTTGTTCCCCAACACATGTTCAGATTCCAAGGTGCATTAAATCATTGCATGAAAGTATTAAGAGAAAATTGACCAATGCATGTACTTTATGCATGCATGCATTGCAATTAATGCATTGATGAACATAATTTTTTGAGAAAAACAAGAGCATTAATTTGGTGCTTTTGCAAACTACAAAAAATATTCCACCACTCACCATCTTGGTTGGTGAGATTTTTGAATTAAGCCCTATAAACCGGAAAGGAGGGAGTACTGCTGTGTACGTGCAATAACTGGCACCGTCGTATACATATCTTACGGTTAATGGGGCGTTCGACAGGAATAGTCGCGTGGCGAGCTCTAGGCTAGTCTTTTTTTAAGACGCATTAAACCTATCTCTTGGGACTTCTCGCACGCACCATCGTGCCACCCGCAAAAACTTGTACTCTGACTTTAGTAGTACGTTATACAGGAAGAGAAGAGGTGCACGCATGCACTTGTCCTCTCACACACGCGTCTGTTTTTTCTCGAAAAGGAGGATGATGAACCCCGGCCTCTGCATCTGGGAGTCACACACGCATCTGTAGCTACGAATTGTAGTGTTCTCAACCATCCGATTGGCTCTATCATGGATGTACCTATATACTAAAACATGTCTAGATACATCTATATTTTGACAAATGGAAGGCATGTATTGTGGAACGGAGGGAGTGCTTGTCATCAAAATGGATAAAAAGGGACATATCTAGAACTAAAATACGTCTACATACATCTCCTTTTATCCATTTTGATGACAAGTAGTACTTCTTACCCAAAGGAACTTTATATCCAACAGACACAAAATATCCGTTCGACTGTTGGAAATTACTGATCTGATGTCGAAGTAATTGCTGCATCGCCACCAAAACCCACCATTTCTTAAGCTAAAGTAGACCAAGGTAATCCCTATATTAGCATATTACTAAGATAAACAGAAGGCACTGTAGAAACATTTAGGACGTGAGCTTGTCAATCTGAATGTGGAGGGACACAAGCTTAGCCCCGGCCAGCAGCTTGGGCAGAACTGTCAAGAAGGTCAGCTCCTGCATGTCAACGTCGTTGGGATCCTTGCTGCTTGTCACCTCCATTTCCACCTTGACGGCGTCGGTCGTGCCTTTGGGCTCCCCCGACGGGCCGTTCGCCCACAGCTTGGCCACGTAGTGCGGCAGTGGGGACACCCCCGCTCTGATGCAAACGACCGACACGGCGATAGGTGCGCTGATGTCGAGCACGCCGCCGACCAAGAAAAACGCGCGGCGGTCCTCCTCCGCGAACAGCAAGAGCCGTGGCTCCGATAGTGGCACTTGCAGCTGGAGCACCTTGCCGTACTGGATCCTGTGCACGGGCATGGGATGCGCGGTGCTGATGTGGTGGTAGAGCACCGGCGGCGGGCCTTCGTAGCCGCAGACGGGCACGGGGCATTTGCAGGGCGCGAGCGGACACACGCTCTAGTGATCGGCGAGCTTGTGGTAAGTGACGTAGAGCCCACAGCCTTCGTGTGGGCACTCCACCCTCACCGATGAAAGGACGGAGTCCACCGCCGTGTTCCGCATGTAGAAGCCACCATCACGCTCGCACTTCTGGCACTGCCGCTGGTTCCCGAGGCGCTCGACGCGGCAGTCCGTGCAGGCCAGGTGCCCTCCCTTGCACTACAGAAATCAATCGAACAACACATCAATCAAGAAACCTGCACCTTGCAAAATCAGCGGAACGGACGAGGTGTATTCGAACCTCATACACTGGAGGCGTCAAGGGGCGGGGGCACACGGGGAACTAGAGCACGGTGAGGTCCATAGAGACCTTAGAGAGCTCCATCGTCGGGTCCTGTTCGGTTTGCATGATCTCGCCCTCCTCGTGCACAACCATCTCTCGACTTGGGCCGGGGTATTACAAAGCTTTACCGTCACATATTTTATACTACTTCAAGGTGCATTAAATCAACACATGCAAGTATCAAAAGGAGAGTCACGACATGCATGCATGCGTTGTAATTAATGCATCAGTAAATGCAAATTTTTGAAATATATCGAGTGCAATGCTTTGATGTGTCGCGTCAACTCGTACAACAACGAGAAGTTTGATTATCCTCTCCCTCGCGGACTTAACTGCACCTGCCTTTGGCTGTATGACAGGTTGGCCACACACCTGTCGGGCCCACCTGTCATACACGCAAAGGAAGGAGCGTCCCTCCCTCGCCCATGAGCGTGGTGGCTGGCAAGACTAGGAGAAGCTTTCGCTACACGCTTTCCCTCCCGCACGCGGTGGACATGCAGCAGTTCAATCGGTGTCAGATGGCCAGAAGCGTACTGTAGTACTCCTCCAGTACAGTAGTACTCCATCATTGTTCGACTTCCCGAAGAGGCAAAGAGCCAAGCGCAACCCAGACGCTCGTGTGGCAGTTTCATGTGTAGAGTAGTCTAGGATAGCGTGTACCGTGCCTGTAAGCTTAAAATCGTTGGGGTCGGCTCCCTGCTATGTGGCCGTCTCGAAGTTTTTAAAAAAAATTAAAATAGTCTTCTGGCCCTACCTGACACCCTGGTGATTGTAGTTTGCACGCTCATCTAGTCAAGACAGGAATATATATTTTAATTTGTTTTTTTGAAAAGGGGGGACTCCCCGGCCTCTGCATCAGAACGATGCATACGGCCACATATATTTTAATTTGTGGTGGGTAAATGTTAGAGGTTGCAGCAAATATATTGTACACTACGGGTCTTTCAGCCAAGTTTAGAGGCAAGCATGTGGGGCCAGTGCTATGATGTGTTGCGTCAACTCGTACAACAAGGAGAAGCTTGATTTTACTACACGCCTTCTCCCTCACCCATGCGCGCGGTTGCTCGCAAATGAGGACAGGCTTTTGCTTAGTAGTACTTCTACAACAAGCTATCCGTCCCGCTCGCGGTGGACGGACATGCAGCAGTGGATTCGACACTGTAGAAGCAGTAGTAGTAACATCATTGTTCGTCTTCTCGAAGAGGCAAAGAGCCAAGCGCAAACCGAACATTGCAGTTGCGAACATTGGAGCATGCATATAGCCAGGCTCTTGCATGAGACAAAATTGCTATGTGAGCCCACTATTGTACTAGTACGTACAACTACTTGCTAGTATAGCCCTGTAAACCAGAAAGGAGTATTTGCCCTTCTAGAGATTTCAACAAGTGACTAGACTACACCGAGACGGAGTACATATGGAGCAAAATGAGTGAATCTGCATCGTAAATAAATACGTACTAGTTCTATCGTTTTCCTCTCCGAGGTGCACAATATTGAGTATACTGACTAGTCTCTTTTGACACGCATTTACTTTTTTTACACAGTACAGATGCAAGCGCTCATATACACGCGCATACACTCACCCCTATGAACGCACACACGCATGGCACTATCATCTTGAAATTTACGAAGTCACCATAGGCACCTCGTCATCGACGGGTCCATAGGTGCTTGAATGCCAAGGAGGGAGAGGGTAGCGGTTCCCGAGACGTTAAACGGTCAATGATGCATTCTCAATTACATGCAGAGGGAATTAATTGGAGAAGCAGAATAGAGCCAGCACGATGTGAATGCAACAGAGTTTGCACTCTCATATAATAAAGGCGCCCCACCACTCCAATCCATATACTCCCAAGTCTCTGCGCAACACTGCTCACTCCAATCCAAGACCAAGTGACTAGAAGCCACAAGCACCTATGGAGGCGATGGACGCGAGCGGCAGTCGGCTGTGCCAAATCATCCAAGGCACCGTCCTGCGGCCCCGCACCGCGCATCGTTTCCAGATGTTGCTGGCGACCGCAGGCATCGTTCACGTGGTCATCGCTGCCGAGGGAGGAAACCCGCAGCTACCACAGGGGCCCGATCCTCTGCCCGTTCCGTTCTCTCCGACACAGCGCCAGCTCGGGAGGTCCTCCGACCCTTCTTCCTCCCTGCCGTATTGTCCGCATATCCGACCTGCCTCCGCCGACATCCTGGCGACCCTCAGGTATAAGTTCTTCGAAAGCGGCCTTGCTCTACTGCCCCAGCTCCCCACGTGTCTGCATGTGCATCTTTTTCTACTCCCATCAGCTCTTCCAAAGCCACCTAAATTTTTAGTATTATTAGAGGTGAAGCTACTTCATGCATTCGAGTCTAGGGCTTTGTTCAAACAACAAAGAAAGGGGGGAAAGTTGTAGCATGAATCTAGGACTTGATTCAAAGAGGAAATAATATGGTGAAAGTAGTAGAGACCGGATACCCAACTGGTCTCTTGGCTGAAAAGGGAAATAATGGGAAAACGCAGTACAAACTGGATAAGGAACAGATCTATTAGGTTGAAAAAAGGATAGAAAGTGGCGGCTGGTGGACAAGTCAATAGAGTATGTCCAGGATTAGATTTGCTGCCATCACATAGTAAAAGGTCTCCAGGATTAGATTTGCTACCCTCACATAGTAAAAGGTCTCAGGATTAGATTTTCTGCCCTCACATAGTAAAAGGTCTCAGGATTAGATTTGCTGCCCTCACATAGTAAAAGGTCTCCAGGATTAGATTTGCTGCCCTCACATAGTAAAAGGTCTCCAGGATTAGATTTGCTGCCCTCACATAGTACAAGGTCTCCAGGATTAGGTTTTCTGCCCTCACATAGCATGAACAAACTCGGCATCACTACTTTATTCCTCCTTGTAGGTACATTGTGCTGATGCGTCCACTATCGCATGTCCTTATACCAACCTTTTGCTATTGTTAATGTAAGGGCGCATGTAAAATGAAGCGATCACACTGTTACCTTAGGGACATGTCTAACCAGTGTTATTGTTAATCTAATGCCTCAGTGATAAGATGCAATTAAACTGTGTTACAAATGGCACTCCTGCTGTTTCCCCCCAGTATGATAAGTAAGTTGCTGCTTTACGCTGCTTAGTGTCCTGGTGTCCCCATGGTCCCATGCCCTTAAACCAACTCTTTAGCTGCTGTTGATTTACTGTGTCTGGTAAACAAGCAATGCCACCATTAAAGTAATCCCATATTTGAGGAATCTCATTGTTGATCGTAATGCTTCTGGTAACATGAAGCATTGCTGACGTTTTAAAATTTCTACTGTCCTTGCGTGATTGCCATGAACATAATTAAGATGCTTCTTTTCATTTTGTATATGTTTCATATATTCTTATTGACCAGCAACTGTTTACTTTCTATCTTTTTGTGCAGATAGGGATATCCATTTCACCTTGTTGCTATTGTGACCTTTTGGTGAACTGCACAAAACACTTTTTTTTTGGAATGAGTGTCTTGTGTAGTTCAACTAAAATGTCACGTGGGCAACATCTCGCAATTTTTGTGGAACTACACAAAATGGTGATTGGAGTTTCCAAAATCTCCGTCAAGTTCTGCTGGTAATCTCGTGCAACATTTTATTAGCCTTTGCAAGATGGAGCCGTCACTGTCACCACAATGGCACTTTATTTTAGTGGAATTGCACAAAAGGATAAGAAAATTATAGTTGCACCTTACATGAGCCGGATAGCCAACCTTAATGTTCCTCAATTTTAGTGCAACTACTAAAGAAGAACCTGCCAGCTCACAAGAGCAAGTACATCTTGCTAGCTGAATGATGCAATCTTTGCTTCATTTCAGGTGAACTACAGAAAAAGGCGCATGAATTGAATCATGGAATTCCAGGCAGACCTCATCCAAGTAGAGCTGGAGGTTGAGTTCAAGGAGGCCGCTATTAAAGCGAAATCATGCTCTCCTGTCTCCTTGTTTGTGCTGTGCAAACATGCTGTGCAAACTGGAATACTCAACTACAGATGTTGTGACGGTCAAGAGCATTCGCCAAGTTCTTTGATTGTATGACATGGCTAGCCAAGATGGATTTAATCCCGATATTCACTTTATCAAAAGGCTCTAATGGGTTGGTTCTGAATCTTGCAAGCTGGGAATCAGTGATATGTGTAGGCATCTTTGTTGTACTTATTATTTGAATCTTATTTGTTGGTTCTGAATCTTGCAAGCTGTGTATCAATGAGATGTGTAGGCATCTTTGTTGTACTTATTATTTGGATCTTATTTGTTGGTTCTGAATCTTGCAAGCTGGGAATCAATGAGATGTGTAGGCATCTTTGTTGTACTTATTATTTGGATCTTATTTGTTGGTTCTGAATCTTGCAAGATGGGAAACACGACATGATGATGTAGAGGACAACAACCATAACAAACAGTTCAAACTTGGTAGTATTATCTTTGTGAAAGTGCGACAAATGTGCTGATCGTGTGTGTCCTGAGAATAATAATTCTAATTGTTGTGCATGTTGATCCTGTGGCACTGATAGAACGAGCGAATGCATTGCTTGTTTTAAGTATAAATTTCTATTAAAGCTAATTAAATTTAAGTAAAGTGACCACTAACTCCTGTTATTACAGTACCAATACAGACCCGCTCGTGAACCGACGTGTGGCCGAGGGTGCATCTTCTGCTGGGCGTGCAGCGGACGAGGGAGGGGTAGTAACTGTTGTTGCCTGTACACACTCAGCTTACTGTTGAATCCAGTTCCCCAAGAGCTGAAAAACAAACTACTGCCGCCGCCTACACACTCGTTCACTCGAAGAGACTCCAATGGCGATCCGAGGGGTGAGCCTGCTGGATATGGACTTCAGCAAGGAGTTCCCCTTTGAGTTTGCCGTTCAGTCCTATGGCTGCACCAAGTTGAATGTGATGTAGACCAACGATACGGACTCGGTGAAGCTCTGCCTCACCTCAGTCCTATGGCTGCACCAGGTTCTGGAGTATTCGCCCGTTTCATCGGCAGCGCCGACTGCACCTTCGCTACGGTGGAGAGAAGGAAGAACGCGATGATTCGGCCATCTGGTGCAATAAGTTTGTCGACATCCAGAAGCAATACAAGATCATTAGCAACGGGCAGGAGAAGGACTCCGTGGTTGACCTCGCTGAGACCATCATCGACCCCTGATACGCCAACATGAAAGAAGACGACCTGAACACGTGGGAGGTACCTCTGAATCTAGCCTAGAACCAACTCAACTGTCCCACGTCTAGCCTAAACAATAATAATACCCCACATACTATTAACTCATCAAATTAAAATGATATTTTATTTTGTAAGTTGAAAGTTCTTACAAAATAATAATAATAATTGTTTATATATAACTTGGCAAGTTACCTCCTAGTGATTGCGTACATAAGCTTGCAAAGATTTTACTGACGTGCAATCATGTGTTTATGTTTTTATAACATTTCTCCGTCTAGCCCAACATGATATTTTCACCCAGCCCAGCAAGTCCGTGGATTTCGAGAAAAATGCAAATGGGATTTAAACGGGCTGCATAGATGCTACATCATTGTTTCACCCAGCCCACCAAATGGACTAAAAAAACAAATGGACTGGCTGACATGTGGGCCAGTAGGTCGAAGCCTAAGAAGGCGTTGGATTTACATCCAATGGCCGGCATTCTTCTTCAATCTCTCGTCTTCTTCCCCCAGCGCTGCCGGAACCGCCTGCTCCAGCCTTCGGCGTCCAGCGGCGTTGTTTTGCGCTCCTCAGCGAAACGCTACCCCGCCGACGGCCAGGCCATCCCTCCACTCCGCACCTCCTGTTATTCTCTGCCGAGTGTAGGCCCACCCGCACCCGAACCAGTCAAGTTTCCCACTCCTCTCTATCTGCGACTCCATTGCCGCGTCTTCCCCATCTCCGGGTCGTTCCAGTCTAGGGCCTCGCCGTCGTCCACCGCCTCGGTGCGCTCGGCGCGGCGTGGTCAACATATGAGAGTCATCGGAAGAGGACTATACGTGGAGAGCCTGACGGCTGGGACCCACGAGGTCCATGGTCACACGCAAGGAAAGTTCCTCCTTATTACGCACTGTACGTGCACTGTACGTGGGAAGGGCTTCTGTATTTCACGAAAAAAACGTTCCCCCGCTGACAGGTCGGACCCACCAGCTATATCTTCGCACGCAAGGAAGTGCCTCCTTATTACGCACCAAAAAATGAATACCCCCTGCTAGCTGGGACCCACCATAGTGGGTGGCTGACTTGTGGGCCTACTAAGTTGACGAGGACGGAGGGCATTGTCAACTTAGTCAATATGAACGATTCTAGCTCCAGTGACCGTACGATGTCCATCCAACGGCCATAGTGCTTCTTCAACCTATGGTCTTCTTGCTCCAGCCGCCCAAAGCAGCGCCGGTCATGCCGCGTGCTCCTGCCTCTCGTGGCCGGTTGTGATGCCGCGGAGGCCTCACCGCCCCCTACTACTCCCACGGCTGGCCCAGGGTATCCCTCTACTCACCCACACCCCCCGTTATTCTGCGGCGACGACAGCCTCACGCCGCAGTCTAACCGGTGAACCCTTGTACTCCTCTCCATGTGGGCATCCACTGCCGTGTCTTCCCCAGCTCCGCGTCGTCCCCTTCCTAGGCCTCGCCGTCGTCCACCGCCTTGGTGCTGTCGGCGCGGTGTGGTCAATGTGGTCAACGACCGACTTCCATCGGAAGAGTACTGTACGTGGAGAGGCTAACAACTGGGTCCACGGCCACAGCCCAGTTTTTTTGTGATTTGCCAAGTAAGTCGCTTTGTCAGGTCTGTTGGGCTGCAAATCTTTCAAGACAAGGAGAGCTTCATTCGGCTGGCCGAGAAAATGGCCTATTAGTAATGAGAAATGGGATGTACATTTTTAAAACACATCAAACCGGCAATTAGTTTCAAATATCTTTTTTTTACTTTCGAGATTTTAAATTACATTAATTTTTATGCATGGAGAATTTGTTGGATTTTATGTTGATATACATTTATTTTTAAAATCAGTTTGAATGTGAGTCAAAATTTCGGGATTAAAAACAGTTCGGACCGCACCGAAATATGCAAAATTTCGTATAATTTTTTAACCGTGGCCACAATATGGGCTGTAATGCTAACAAAAAGAATATGGGCTCCAAAAAAAACCTTAAGAATTAGCAAATGGGCTGTAAATTATTAGAAATAATGGCAGATGGGTTGTATGCTGGTTTCCACAGATTTGAGGCTTTCCTAAAAAAAAGGTTGACGCACAAGCAGTGACTGTTGGAAGTCCATCGAACGGCCGTCGTGCTTCTTCAATCTCTGCTCTTCCTACTCCAGCCGCTCAAACAAGCGCCAGCGGGACTGCCTGCTCCCTCCTCCCCGTGGACGGCTGTGCTGCCGCGCAGGCCTCACCGCCCCACCGTACTCCTATCGCTAACCTAGCCATCCTTCTACTCACCCACACCTGCTTTTATTCCCTGGCGGCGGCAGACGAACCAGTAAACCCTAGTACAGTCGTACTCCCCTCCGTGTGGGAAACAACTGCCGAGTCTTCCCTGCCTCCGTGTTGTTCCCTTCCTAGGCCTCGCTCTCGTCCACCGCCCTGGTGCTCTCGGCGCGGCCTGGTCAACGTGGTTAGCGACCGACATGCATATGAATTGGACTATACGTGGAGAGGCCAACAGCTGGGTCCACGGCCGCACGCAAGGAAATGCCTCCTTATTACGCGCAAAATAATGATTCGTCCACCTAACATCAGGGACCCACCCAAAGGGCCTCTGTATTTCGCGAAAAAACGCTACCGCTGCTGACAGCTCAGACCCACCAGCTATATCTTCGCACGCAAGGAAGTGCCTCCTTATTACGCACGAAAAAATGAATACCCCCCTGTTAGCTGGGACCCAGTATAGTGGCAGGCTGAGTTGTGGGTCTACTAAGTTGATGGGGACGGAGGGCTTTGTCAACTTAGTCAATATGCACGATTCGAGCTCCAGTGACCGTATGATGTCCATCCAACGGCCGTAGTGCTTCTTCAACCTCTGGTCTTCTTGCTCCAGCCGCCCAAACCAGTGCCGGTCGTGCCTCGTGCTCCTGCCTCCCATGGCCGGCTGCGATGCGGCGGAGGCCTCACTGCCCCCTACTACTCCCACCCCTGGCCAGGCCATCCCTCTACTCACCCACACCCCCTGTTATTCTGCGGCGACGGCAGCCTCACACCGCAGCGAACCAGCGAACCTTCGTACTCCTCTATGCGTGGGCATCCACTGTCGCGTATTCCCCGGCTCCGCGTCGTCCCCTTCCTAGGCCTCGCGTCGTCCACCGCCCTGGTGCTCTCGGCACGGCGTGGTCAACATGGTCAAGGAACGGCTTCCATCAGACGTGGACTATACGTGGAGAGGCTGACAGATGGGTCCATGGCCGCAGCAAGGAAGTGCCTCCTTATTACGTGCAAAATAATTATTCCTCCACCTGACAGCGGGGACCCACCGGACGGGCCACCGTATTTCGTGAAAAAAACATTTGTCCCTGACTGCTGGGACCCACCAGCTACATCTTCGCACGCAAGGAAGTGCGTCCGGGCAAAAAAATAACAATTCGCCCCCCTGACTGCTGGGACCCACCAGCTACATCTTCGCAGGCAAGGAAGTGCCTGATAGTCGGGACCACCTGGTCGAAGCATATGTTGCGTTGTCATTTTGGTCGCGAACGTGTACGTACATATATACTGGTGGATGTAGAGGCGCGCACGTGTCGTAGTAGAGGCGCGTACGTGCCGTAGTAGAGGCGCGCACGTAGCATGTACATGTACGTACAGCGGCCAGGGTACAAGAAAGAAAATACGGCCACGTATGTGTACATACGGGCGGGGTCTCGAACGCCTATTCGCGCATGCGTACGACCAGGGCTCGTGTACATGGCTGCGTGAGAATGGAGAAACAGCATCGTGCGTCGTATTCATGGGGAGGCAACAGAATGCATCGTGTTCATGGGGAGGCAATGGAATGCGTCGTGTTCATCAGGAGGCAACGGAACGCGTGGGAGCCAACCGGCTGGGTCGGAACAGAATGCGTGGTCGCGTTCATCGGGAGGGCTTGGACGGAACAGGCGATGGAAACGAGGCCTGGCGTACCGCATAACGGATGAAACGAACCTCCTACGTTCGGAACGGGGTCCTGTTGATCGGGAGGGGTCTGGCGTACCGCAAAACGGAGGAAACAGACCTCCTACGGTCGAAACGGGGGTCCTGTTGATTGGGAGGGGGTGTGGCGTATCGCAAAACGGACGAAACGGACCTCCTATGGTCGAAACGGGGGTCTTGTTGATCGGGAGGGGTGTGGCGTACCACAAAATGGACGAAACAGACTTGTGTTGGAGCGCTACGGTCGAAACGGGGGTCCTGTTCATCGGGAGGGGTGTGGCGTACCGCAAAACGGGACTCCACAGGATACTGTTCATCTCCACCGTCGACCTCCTCCAGCCTCCACGGGCTCCTGTTCATCCAGCCTCCACCGCGCGCTACTCCACCGGCTACTGTTCAACCACCCCTCCACGGGCATCCCTCCACCGTCTATTGTTCATCCAGCCCTCCACACCACGGGGTCCTATTCAACCACCCCTCCACGGGCACCCCTCCACCGTCTACTGTTCATCCAGCCCTCCACCACACCACGGGGTCCTGTTCATCCAGAGGCAACGCCACCGCTCACTGTTCATCCAAACCTCCCGCAACGCTCACTATTCATCCTAGAGGCAGCATCGATTGGCTTCAGTTAGCAGCAGTAGCAAAGGAATCGCTCGATTGGGTTCAGTTAACAGCCATCGATCGATCGCTCGGGTTCAGTAACGCGTAGCCTGCAGTGCAATCGCCCGGGTTCAGTTAGAGCCCAACGCCTCGCTCGGGTTCAGTTAGAGCCAACGCCTCACACACACGGATGTACGTGTGCGAGAGAAACGCGCATCGCTCGGCCCCCGACCTCCCACCATAACCGGGAACTCGCCGAAATTTTCCTCGCCCTCGCTTCTACCATGGTTTTTTCCGTCATGGACGGCCCAAAGAATGTCATGCAGCTGCGTCTCCGGCCCGCCCAGGACGAAAAGCCCATTTTCTGTCATGATTTTTTGTAATAGAAGTAGGAGCCCACCACATCTATGATGATACCGAGTTTTGTCACAATTATCATCATAGAAGTGTCATATGTATGACATAATTTTTTTCGTTCGACCCAAAATGTCACGGATGTGTCTTTTTTTGTAGTGCTAGCAAGCATCTGCAACTACTAAAGATCATTAAGGTAAAACCCAACCATAGCATTAAAGCATCAAGTCCTCTTTATCCCATACGCAACAACCCCCTTACTCGGGTTTGTGTTTCAGTCACTCACGCAACCCACTATAAGTGAATCATAAACGTATTGCAACACCCTACAACGGGAATCCCTCACGCTTGCGCGACACGGAGGGCACCATTGGACAGCACCAAAGTAAAACATACAACTCATACCAATCTAGATCATAAATCAACCCAAAGATAAAGGATATCTACTCAAAACATCATAGGATGGCAACACGTCATTGGATCATAATATGTGGCATAAAGCACCATGTTCAAGTAGGGATTACAGCGGGGTGTGGGAGAGTGGACCGCGTAAAAGAGATGAGGACGGTGATGATGATGGTGATGTTGATGAAGACGATCACCGTGGCGATGATTCCCCTCCCGATGGCACTCCGGTGCCACCGAGAGAGAGGAGGAGAGGTTCTCCCCTTGTGCTTCCTCCTCCATGGCCTCCCCCCTAGATGGGGAGAGGTTCTCCCTCTGGTCCTTGGCCTTCATGGTGATGATGGCCCCTCCGGGATCCTCCTCCATGCCCTGCGGTGATGATGGCCCCCTCCGGCAGGGTGCCAGAGAGGGCCTAGATTGGTTTTTGATGGCTACGGAGGCTTCTGGCGGCGGAACTCCCAATCTAGGTTAATTTTCCGAGGTTTCTATATTTATAGGAATTTTTGGCGTCAGTCTCACGTCAAGGAGGTGCCCGAGGCGTCCACGAGTCAGGGGCCCACGCCCAGGGGGGTGGGCGCGCCCCCACCCTCATGGACAACCCGAGACTCTTCTGGCCCAACTCTTTTACTCTGGGGTCTTCTTTTGGTCCATAAAAAATTGTCAAAAATTGGCACGTCAATTGGACTCCGTTTGATATTCCTTTTCTGTAAAACTCAAAAACAAGGAAAAAACAGAAACTGGCACTAGGCTCTAGGTTAATAGGTTAGTCCCAAAAACCATATAAAATAGCATATAAATGCATATAAAACATCCAAGGTTGATAATATAATAGCATGAATACTTCATAGATTATAGATATGTTGGAGACGTATCAGTCAGCAAGGGAAGTCTTCTCCCGAGCCTCCTTCTGCGCAGCTGCAAGGTCCAAGTCCTTCTTTTCCAGGGCCAGCCTCATTTTCTCTGCAAAATACACATTTAGATCAAATAGAAGAACGAAGAGATAACTTGAAGGATGGTCAAGATAAGCAGTCGACAGGCCGTTACCTTCCGTACCAGCGACTTCATCTTGAGCCTTCTTCAAGTTTTGCTGAGCCAACTCCATGTCAAGGTTGAGTTGCCTATGATTTTCCTCAAATTCAGCAAACTTGGAGATAAGCGTACAAGATTTCTACAGTGAGTAAAAGGCATATCAATCGACAAGATCAAAGATTACTTACTTCCGAGTGAATAAAACTTCAAGACTATTCAGACCCCAACCGACTGCCAGCAGTCGACTGCGGTCTCGGGGACTACACCCAGTGGGTGCACTTAGCGTGCCCCCACTGGTTCGGATTCCACTCGACCGGTCCGCCTAGGCCGAGTCATAAAAAAAGGGGAGAGAAAGAAGTGCTCAGACCCCAACCGACTGCCAACAGTCGACTACGGTCTAGGGGACTACACCCAGTGGGTGCACTTAGCGTGCCCCCACTGGTTCGGATTCCACTCGGCTGGTCCGCCTAGGCCGAGTACAAAAAAAAGATGACAAAGCACCCAGTGGGTGTACAATCTTGAAGTGCAAGACAATGAAAGATTGCGCGAAGGAAAATATTCGGGTAGCATATCCCAAAAGAACAAGTTCAGTCGGGAGTTAACTTACCTGGACATTGGCTCGAAGAGCCGCGCTGGCGTCATAAGCAGCCTGACTGCTTTCGTGCACCACCTGCACCCGCTCCATCATTATGCCAACCTGATGAATGGCCTCCGCAGCGGCGTCCGACTGGCTTTCTGGAACATGATGAGTGGCAAAGAAGGGGACGGACGGTCCAGACGCAGCGGCTTGGAGATCCGAGGCATGAAGTTGGATGGTTGAAATAAGCTCTGGTGCAGCCGACGATGCGGGGCACGCACTCGACACTGGGTTAGCAAAGGTTACAGAAACCTTACTCGCATCTTCAAGCTGTTGAACTACCCGCTCCGCCGCTGGCTCTGACTGGGATGTCTTGCTAGCTATTTCCTTCTTCTTCCTGGGCCTCAGCGGCACGTCCTCGTCATCATCCGGAAGCTCAATGACATTGGCAGGGGCTGCAAAGAAATCAGCCGACCCTAGATGAGTCACCAGAATTTAATCGACCATACAATCGAGAACAAGATCACGAGAATTGTACTCGGGTTGGAGGTGACCGCATCTTCCATGTCCTCGTCTTCGTACTTGCAAGTAGAAGTCCCAGAAGTGGCGGCACTACAAATATCAACATTCAGTCGGTCACGCTTTGTTACACCAAGTCAACTAAAGGGTCAAGTCGGATTATTACCCAGAGATAGTAGGAATGACCACTTTGATCTTGGGCAAAGCCTTCGGCGGCTTGGAAGATGCAGCCTTCGGTGGTTTCGGCGCTGGAGGCGGTGCAGTCTTGGGTTGCTTCGGTGTCTTCTCAGTCGGTACTGGAGAAGACGTCCGGGGGCGCTTCAAAGACTGCCCAGTCGGTGCGGGCGCCGAGTCAGGGATGCTTGCTGGGTCGTGAGCGTGCTGGGACCTTCTTTCTCTGTGAAAAGGCGAGTCGACCTCTTCTTCGTCACTCGGGTCGCCGCTCTCCTCACCATCCTCCTCGTCCGAGTGCCACTCCCCGCTATCACCTCCACTCGCCTCCTCCTCCGAGTCTTGATCCCGCTCTCCGTTGGGCATTGAATACATCTCAGTAAGAGCCTGGAAAATAACAAGCAAAGCAAAAAAACAGCCAGTCGTCAATAGGTGGTTACATGATTAATCAAAAAAGTACTCGGCAATCCAGAGTTAGACCTGGTATGGCTGGCGCGAATTGTCGAATGGAGCGACCCTCCTGGACCCCCTGGGGTTATCCTTGTTGCCTGTGATGCCTCTCAGCCACTTCTCCACCGTGCCCTCGTCGATCTCCTCCGGGTGGATCTGAGTGGAATCCTCAATGCCCGAGTACATCCACATTGGATGATCACGAGATTGGAGCGGTTGGATGCGTCGTTTGAGGAATACCTCCAGCAGATCCATACCGGTCACGCCGTCCCAGATGAGCTGGACCACCCGTTCGACCAACACCTTCACCTGCACTCTCTCCTCTAGGATCACTTTCAATGCGGAAGGCTTCTCGACCCGAGCCATGGAAAAGGCAGGGAGCCCGGTCGACTGACCTGGAGTCATCTGGTCTTTACAATAAAACCAGGTCGACTGCCAACCCCGGACCGACTCAGGAAGGATCATGGCTGGGAAAGTGCTTTTGTTCCTCATCTGAATCCCAAGACCCCCGCACATCTGAATCACGTGCGTTATCTCGTCACTCGGATTGGCCTTCTTGACCGACTGAGAACGACAAGTGAAAATGTGCTTGAAAAGACCCCAGTGTGGCCTACAACATAAGAAGTTCTCGCACAATGATACATAGGCGGCAAGATATATGATGGAGTTGGGAATGAAATGGTGAAGTTGTGCTCCAAAGAAGTTCAGGAATCCCTGGAAGAAAGGATGGGGAGGCAGAGAAAATCCACGGTCAACATGAGTTGCGAGGAGAACACACTCACAATCACGCGGATGCGGTTCGGTCTCTCCTTCCAAGAGCCGCGCCAATTCATGGGGAATCATCCCCCCCTTGACCAGATCGTCGATGTCGTCTTGGCTGATCGTAGACCGGATCCAGTCACCCTAGAACCAGCTGCGCGGCAGGCCGGATCTCGACGAGGATGCGCCCCGGCTGGACCTCTTTCCCTTCGCCTTCTCCATCGCCTTCTTTGCACGCTCCAAGGCCACCATCTTCTCCTTCCCCATGGTCGCAGGCGAAGCTCGAATGGAGCAGCAACACTGAGGGCGGGGGTGGAGATGGCGGAGAAAACAAAAGAGAAAGGAAGAAAATGGAGGAACGCTGCACACGAAATCCAATCTGGCACTTTATATGGGGCCGCTTCCGAGTGGCTGGCCTGTGTGTCGGTGTTCTGGGAATGGGGGTCCCTAGACTTGCCTGCCTGCAGCCTGCGGCGTGGCTCAAAGGGGGGCCCAGCACGGCCCATCTTCATCAACACAGACCCAAGACCCTCACGAGGGGCCAAGCCTCGCGGGGCGGACGACACGGAGCTTCCTGAGGCACGGCCTCGTCAGGCTGGCTCGCGAGGAGGCGGAGAGATCAAGGCGGGGTACCTCATGAGGTGCCCGTGACGCAAGCCATGACGGCCAAGGGTGCCAGGCGGGCACCAGCCCGCGCAGTGTCCTCCTTTCCTCTTTGGTGCAAAGGGAGCAAGCGCAGGCAAGAGCATCAAGCAACGGCACCCGTTTCGGTGCAACAAGACCAAGACCAGTCCAATGGCAGGGAGGAAGTCATTGTGGTGCCCAAGCCAGCGTCACCACCAGAGCCTTTGGCAGGCGAGGACCAACTTTAGTCAGGATAAGTGTACCAGATGTTCCCCTTCAAAATGGCCAATTGTTGGCGCCCTTCCCGCTCAATATTTGGGAAGAGGCCCAGGGCCTTTGCCTATAAATAGGACTAGCCACCCCTAGGGTAGGAGGATCGGAATCAAGAAGGGAGAATCTAGAAGCCAAGAGAGAAACTAGCTATGATGGAAATCGGAGAGAGAATTGAGAAGAGAGAGAGAGAAGGGTGACTGAACTCCTCCTAGCAGTTCATCCCCCCAACCAAGAACAGACCCTCGCGAGGCTGTTCTTCCTTGTATTGCTCATCATCACCAGCCCAAGAGGCAATCCACCACACCACGCACTGGAGTAGGGTATTACACCACAACGGTGGCCCGAACCAGTATAAACCCTGTGTCTCTTGTGCTGTTCTTTCCATAGCTTAGATCTTAGCGAGGCGGAAGGGTGCAGGTAGGTAGAAGGCGAAATCTCCGCGCGCACCCCAGTGTTCGAACCTCAAGGGTCTTCCGGAACCCGAAATCCGACATTTGGCGCGCCAGGTAGGGGTGCGCCAGAATTCGTCTTCCACCACCCCGTTCACCTCCGACCATCGCGTCCATGTCTGACGCTCGTCGGGCCCGCGCCGAGCGCCGGGCCGCTCTCGCTTCCCGCGTCACCCAGACGGCTCTTGTCGGCGGGCGTGCTCGCCGTTCCCCGTCACCTGCCGTCAACGCCGCCACCGGCCCGGCGGGGGACGAGCAGCAAGCGTCGTCTCAGCATCCGTCCGTGCGGCAAGACGGCCGCACCGCTACTCCCTCGCTCACCCCAGCCGGTTCTTCGTCCCGCGCGCTCTGCGCACCCATGGAGGCTCGAGCTGCGCTCATCACGGCAAACGAGCTCCTGCGCTACCGTCCCATCGACGACGTCTACGAAGAATGGCTCGACCGCATCGCCGAGCTCGTCCGCGCCGCAGGGGGCTCTCCTGCACCGTCCGTTCCACTGCACCGCACCCCGCCCCGCGCGGGCGACGAAGCTCCGGCGGCGCCCCAGCCGCCTCCTCCTAAAGAAGGCGCCATGGATTCAAGGCGCGTGGCCCCTGGGCGGAACCCGCTCCGTTAGGTGCCAGCGCGGCAAGAGCAGAGCTGCCAAGAAGTCCCTCGCCCGCAAGAAGCTGCCCGGGCGCTCCCTGCTCCAGCACGTCGCGACCATGCTCCTGCTCCCGCACGTCAAGACCCCGCGCTGCTCCCAGCTGCAGCGCGTGGGGACATGCAAGACCAAGCTCTCCGTCACCCAAGGCCTCCCGTGGCCACAGCAGGCTGCCATGCCTTCACCACCGAGCTACGCAGCGTCGCGTGGCTCGGCAAGTTCAAGCCAGACCTGCCTCCTCGTTACGACGGCATGGCCGACCCTACGGAGTTCCTCCAGCTCTATGAGCTGGGCATCGAAGCTGCCAACGGAGACGAGAAGGTCATGGCGAACTGGTTTCCCATGGTGCTCAAGGACAGGGCCCGCACCTGGCTCCTGAACCTGGCTCCAGGCACGATCTCCTCCTGGGACGAGATGCGCACCCGCTTCATCGCCAACTTCCAAGGTACTCGCGACCGGCCACCCGCCGTGAGCGACATGCGCCGCATCAAGCCACAACCCGGAGAGACCCTGCAGAAGTACATCCAGCGCTTCAACAACGCACGCCTCAAGATTCCCAAGGTGACCGAGGAGGCCATCATCTCAGCCTTCTCCGACGGCGTGCGCGATGTCAAGATGAAGGAGGAGCTGGCGATGCATGAAGACCTATGCACTTACTTGGAGCTGTTCAACTTGGCAACCAAGTGCGCCAGGGATGAGGAAGGGCGTCTCTCCCTCCTCGAGCTGCCTGCCGCAGACCCAGAAGAGAAGAACCCCAAGGCCAAGGATGTGAAGCGCAAGGGGGCTGCCGTGCTTGCGGCAGAACCAGACACCAAGCGGGGCAGAGATCAGCCCGAATCTTCCAAGGGCTGTCGGTACTATGTGTACCACGACCTCCACACCCACAACACCAACGAATGTCAAGAGCTCCGAGCCGTGCGAGAAGGAAGGATCGGCCGTCGCCCCGACCGCGGTGACCGGGGCTATGGTCGAGGAGGAGGAAGGAACGCAGGACGCTGGGAAGACCGCGGCCCGCGCCAAGGGTGGCACGATCAACCTCGCGAGGATCGCTGGCAAGACCCGCCTTGCGAGGGAGACTGGAGGGATCAGCCTCGCGAGGATCGCCCGCAAGGCAACGCAGGCCTCCCTCCGCTGCCGCCGCAGCCAAGGAGAAACAAGGACCGCCATCAGGACGAGGGGGCTCGGGGCTTCCAGGAGCCGCGCGCGATCGCCTACATCCTGGGCGGGGCTCAAGCCCCAGCCTCTCAATGCATCTTCAAGCAGTTCTCCCGTGAAGTGAATGCAGTCCTCCCCAAGCTCGAAGCCACGCGCCCTCCCAGGTGGTCGGCGTGCGCCATCACGTTCAGCTCAGCAGATCAGCTCAAGTGTGCGGCTATAGCCGGAGTCCTCCTGATGCTTTGTTCCCCAATCATCAGCAATGTGGTGGTCACCAGGACCCTCATCGATGGCGGGGCAGGGCTCAACATCCTGTCCGTGGAAACATTCAACAATCTCCAAGTGCCCTACAACCAGCTTCAGCCAACCAAGCCTTTCTCCGGAGTCACCGACGGCTCCACGGTCCCGATTGGGCAGGTCCGCCTCCCTGTCACCTTCGGGGCACGCGAAAACTACCACACCGAGCTCATCGACTTCGACGTCGCTCACATTCGCCTGCCGTACAACGCCATCCTTGGGTACCCAGCGCTGGCCAAGTTCATGGTCGTAACTCACCATGGCTACAACGTCCTCAAGATGCCAGGAAGTGGCGGAGTCATCACGGTGCCCTGTGAAGAGAAGGACGCGGTGTGTTCCCTGGAACGAGCCTTTCAGGCCGCATCACTGGAAGACCCGGATCGCGGTAGCAGGAGGCTTCCCGAGACCACCCCCAAGAAGAAGAAGACATCGTCCGGCCCGGCCCCTCAGGACCCGCGCCTGCCCATGGGGAACCTCCTTCCATCGCATAGGAAAGCGCGCCCGGCGCCCTCCTCAGGCAGGGCTCGGGGGCTCTCCCCTGGAGGGCCACCGACCTGGCTAAGGTCACGAGGGAGGCGCTTGGGCACCACATGGAGGCGTGTTTCGAAGCACGTTTCCCTCAAGAAGGAGTAAGGCAAGGAGAGCCAAACCCTCAGGAGTTCGTCAGCAAGGCCATTCAGGAGCTACAGGAGTCAAGAGTCATGAAAGGCGGCCGCCGCCTACCAGCTGTGGCTCCCCATCCAGGCGAGGATGGTGGGCTACGCGTCTACATCGACATACCAGGGCTCAATCGAGTCGCCTCTCTGGAGCGCCTCTGGCCCTCGCGAGTGGGGCGCTGCGAAGGTCCACCCCACAGCTACGTTCGCATGCCTTACGGCTTGCCGAACGCGGCTGCCACGTACCAGCGCCTCATGAGGGGTATCATGGAGGCTCAAGAGGCCAGGCGTTCCGCAGCCCTGGCGGAGATGGATATGGTCCGCGAGGAGCCACCAGCGCCTCCGGAGCCTCCCGAGGCCCCTGGGCCTGGGGGCTCATGAGGATCGGCTTCCGCAGCCCACCGAGTCTGCTACACCAACACTCCTTCGTCCTCAACATCATCAGGTGACATCTTTCAAGTTTCATTTCCAGCTGGGAGCGCCCCCAGGGCTGCATTATTCCCAGGCCGCGTGGGTCCGTCCCTGCGGCATGTATCCCTTTTGTTTCATGTTGTTAGCTTGCTTTGTTGGGGGCGCCCCACGGGCTGCATCATCCCCAAGTCGCTCGGGCCAGACCCAATGACATGTATCCCTTTTGCGTTTATTTCCGGCTATGCGTTCGACCCACCATGCTTGATTATTTGATGCCTGTCCATGGCACCTCTTCTTCTCCATGCCGACCACTTGCATGTTAAAGGGGAGGGTACCTGAGCATCGCGACTCAGGGCTCTTACTGGCTCTCCAGCCCTCACCCTCTGGCCTTGTCCACGGCATCGCGACCTGGCATACCAGCGACGGCTGAGACCAGCTCGAGGGCCGGGACCCGAGGACGTAGAGTGCCGGCATCTAACCAAATTTGCAGGGACACATCACAAGATAAGGCCCAATGCCAGGCGCAACCCGCCTAGAGGTAGGGCCCCGTGAGTCCCGCGCTAGCTCACGGGTGCCCAGATACACCTCGCCAGGCCCTACCGTGCCAGCCACGTGTCAGGGCGGGGCTGTACACGCCCCGGGGGCTCCTCCCGGAGGGGAGCCCCCTCCCACGTACCAGTGGAAGCATCATGCTCCGCGCTGGCTGACGACACTGCCGAGGAGCGGCTATGCCCGTACACATACGGAAGCGCTATGCTCCGCGCCGGTGATAAACAACTGAGGGTGGCCCCCGGGCCACATCAACCTCAGGGAGCCCAGAGCTCAGTGTCTAGCCTCATCATAACGCCTCCCATCGGGAGTGCCACGCGAGGGGGCTGGGCACGGGGGCTGCGCCTGGGTCACGCCCAGACGCACGCCACCCAGCCAGGCCGCCCCGGGCCTGGTTCGTCGCGCGTCTCTCCCCGAGCGGAGCCAAGGTACGAAGGCCGTTTGAGCGTCAAGGGGGACTCCTGAGCATCGCGACTCAGGAGCCTAACTGGTCACGTAGCCCCTCACTCCTTAGTTCCGAAAGGCTAACGGCTGTTGAGGTATGCGCGCGGCCGGGCTCTGCAGACGTAGAATGGTAGATCCACCCACATCACACCTTCCTACTTGCTGTTCGTGCGCCAAGGGGGACTCCTGAGCATCGCGACTCAGGAGCCTAACTTGTCACATAGCCCCTCACTCCTTGGTCCCGTCCTGGTTTCCGGTCGGGGCTAACGGCGGCTGACGTATGCGCGGGGCCGGGCTCTGCCGGCGTAGAACATAAGCAAGTAGGAAGGAAAAGCGTAAATTTCAAGGAATTCAAAAGCAAATATTACAGTCCACACTGTTATCTCAATGCCAAACGCAAGTTTAAACGCCTCCCCGAGGCATGATACATGTGTAGGAATTAAAGGCAGGACAGGAGCCACAACGGAGTTACTTGTCGGCGGTGGAGCAGCGCGGAGTGGGTTCGCCTCATGGAGCAGCGGGGTCGGCAGCGCCTTGCTTCGGCTTGGTGCTGAAGGCCCGGAACTTCCCCAGCAGAGCCTCCGCGCGACCCTTCACGGCCTCGGCAGCAGCAGCGGCATGCTCACCGCTTACTGGCTCCAGCAGGCTGTCGAGGTCGACGCCGGGATCGCGAAGGTAGATGTGGGTGAGGACCCGCGTCAGCGCTGCAGAAGACAGGACACGCGCCTCGGCCTCGGCCGTGGGGCCAAGGCCAAGGGCGACATCTTCAAGAGCGCGAACCAGGAAGGGAAGCAGCTTGGCGGGGCCGTCCTCGCGCCAGCCAGCGGGCTCTCCAGGCCGCTGTCGTAAAGCGTCCTCAGCGAGGAGCGAGCCTTCGCCTCCATCTCCGCGAAGGCCACGCGGTCCTCGGCAAGAACCTGGGCCTTGTCGTCCAGCTCGACCTTCCTCGCCCCCAACTCCTGCTCCAGCGCGCCTAGGCGGTCACGGCGTCTCCTGAGCTTGATCTCCCTCTCCTTGACGGCCGCCTCGCGAGCCTTCACGCCTTCTTCCTGCTCTTGGCGAAGGCGGGCCTCTTTCGCGAGCTGGTCCCGCAGGCCTTGCAGCTCGTCCTCCAGCGCCTTGCAGCGACCACGGACGTCGACCACCTCCCCCAGGGCTGCGTCACGAGCAGCCTTCGCCTCAAGGATGGCCTGCCTCTCCTCATCGCAAGCCGTCGAGGCCTGGACCAGCACCGCCCGAATGGAAGCGTCGGAGCGAACCCATCCTGAAGCCAGCTCCAAGTGCCCGGCCACCAAGCGAGGGTCGGCGCCAAGAAGATCCTGCCGCAGCCGGTCCAGCTCAGCAGCAGCATGATCCAAAACGGCAGGAGGATTCAGAGAGACAGTAGTCGGTGGAGTAGGAGGAGAAGGCGGCAGCGCAACCACAGCATCCTGAGGCGGAGCCTGCTGCGCCCCAACGGCTGTAGTGGCGGCAGCAGGCAAAGGCACCTCGGGAGTCACTTGGGCCATGGGGGCTGAGCTCGCCCCAGCCAGCTCAGCCAGGCCTCACGAGGACGACCGGGCAGGAGAAGCCCGTGCGTCGCGGTCACCTTCCTTCGCGGGCAGAGGCGCTGCCACGGATGGAACCTCAGGAGCTCCCTTCGGCTTCTTTGCTGCGGGCGCCAGCCTGTCCAAGAGATGTGGACGTCAAGCCTCAGCAGCAGAACAAGAAATAAATACATGAATCAAGCGCTTACGGGTCATCGCCAGTGAGCTCAGGCAGCCTCCAGCCAAATTTAAGCCTGAAAGCCGGCTGGAAGGGTCAACCTTGGGAAGCCCGGGAGCGGAAGGCGCGTCTGCGGTCCGCCTCGGGGCCGGGGCAGACCCGCGGGAGATCAGCCCGGTCCTGTCCTTTTTCGGGATTGGGGGAGAGCTCCCGCCACCCTGCTCGTCATCATCCTCGTCATCATCGCTCAGAAAGAGGCGGAGAGCGTGGGACCTGCACCGGGGGAGGGGAGACCTCGACTCTCCGTTAGTCGCCTTGGAGTCAGTCCCTTTTGCCCGCTCCCGTCCTTCCTCCTCTTCGCTGGAGTCGTCGGAGGACACATCCACCGATTCCCCGGGAGTTTCCATGGGCACGGGCCCGTCCCCGTTGAAGATGGGCATGGACTCCACTACCTGCTCCCAGTCGTCGCGGAGGAACAAGGGCGTAGGAGTGCCCTCCAACCTCGCCACATCGCCACCGACCAGAGATTGGAGGACCGCAGCCAGATCTTCGTCGGCCAAGGCCGCGGGGCTCGGATGGGGCCTCCACATCGGAAGTGAGTACTGCCGAAGCGGAGCCAGCTGGTGCTCCAGGAATTCCCTCAGCAGCGACGCGCCGGTCAGCTTCACCGCCACCATGTTGGCCGGCCTCAGATCCGCGTCCATCTTCTCCAGCACCAGCTTCGCGCGGGGGTCCGCTCGCTCCGCTCGACCCCAATCGCTGGAGCTCGTGGGTTGCTCCGTGGGCAAGATCAGCCGAGGGTGGATGCGCCCAGCATCTGCCAAGACCCACTTGCTCCTGAAGCCCTCAATCCTTTTCCCGGGGTTCGGAATGGCAATGGCGCCACCGTACGCGATGAAGCTCGCGCACGCGGAAGCAGGACCGCGAGAGGTCCGGAGGTAGGAGTAGTGGCGCAGCAAGGCCACTGAGGGCTGCACCCCTACGTGAGCCTCGCAGTAATAGGTGAAGATTGCCAAGAGAAGGACGGAGTTGGGGTGGAGATGCAGAGCCTGTAGCTTATAATGGCGGAGGACAGAGAAGAAGAACTCGGAGAAGGGAGGCACCAGGCCAGCAGCAATGGCGCTTACAAAGAACGGATAGAAGGTGCTCGCTTGGCCCTCAGGGGTGGCAGAGCCGGCCTTGAACACCTTCTCCCCGTCGATGCCCTGCGCCGCCGCCATCCGGCGCAACCGGGCGAGGCTCGCCTCCGACACGTTCGGCGAGTCCAGGGCAGACGAGTACCAAGCTCCGGCCGGGGACTGACGAGGCGCCATGGCTTCCTAGGTCACGCGGTCGAAGTAGATCTGGAAATTTTGGAGGAAGGAAGGAGAGGCGCAAGAAAGGGGATCTAAGCAGCAACCGGAGAAAGCAAAAAGCAAAGCCTAGGCAGATGCCGCTCCCTTATCAACTCGCGCGGTTGCTGAGGCGCCCAAGTCCAATCAACCGCCACACGGCGCCCAAGGCCGCAGGCTGTTAGGGCCCGCGGCGCTTCACTCTTGCCCTTCCGCCTCCCTACACGGCCAAGTCCGGGCGCGCCTTGAGCCCGGGGGCTACTGTCGGCGTTCTAGGAATGGGGGTCCCCAGACTTGCCTGCCCGCGGCCTGCGGCGTGGCTCAAAGGGGGCCCAGCACGGCCCATCTTCATCAACACAGACCCAAGACCCTCGCGAGGGGCCAAGCCTCGCGGGGCGGACGACACGGAGCTTCCTCAGGCACGACCTCGTCAGGCTGGCTCGCGAGGAGGCGGAGAGATCAAGGCGGGGTACCTCATGAGGTGCCCGTGATGCAAGCCATGACGACCAAGGGTGCCAGGCGGGCGCCAGCCCGCGCAGTGTCCTCCTTTCCTCTTTGGTGCAAAGGGAGCAAGCGCAGGCAAGAGCATCAAGCAAAGGCACCCGTTTCGGTGCAACAAGACCAAGACCAGTCCAACGGCAGGGAGGAAGTCATTGTGGAGCCCAAGCCAGCGTCACCACCAGAGCCTTTGGCAGGCGAGGACCAACTTTAGTCAGGATAAGTGTACCAGATGTTCCCCTTCAAAATGGCCAATTGTTGGCGCCCTTCCTGCTTAATATTTGGGAAGAGGCCCAGGGCCTTTGCCTATAAATAGGACTAGCCACCCCTAGGGTAGGAGGATCGGAATCAAGAAGGGAGAATCTAGAAGCCAAGAGAGAAACTAGCTATGATGGAAATCGGAGAGAGAATCGAGAAGAGAGAGAGAGAAGGGTGACTGAACTCCTCCTAGCAGTTCATCCCCCCAGCCAAGAACAGACCCTCGTGAGGCTGTTCTTCCTTGTATTGCTCATCATCACCAGCCCAAGAGGCAATCCACCACACCACACACTGGAGTAGGGTATTACACCACAACGGTGGCCCGAACCAGTATAAACCCTGTGTCTCTTGTGCTGTTCTTTCCATAGCTTAGATCTTAGCGAGGCAGAAGGGTGCGGTAGGTAGAAGGCGAAATCTCCGCGCGCACCCCAGTGTTCGAACCTCAAGGGTCTGCCGGAACCCGAAATCCGACACTGTGGGGCCAGATGATCCAATCAAATCCCGCAACAATCGCGGGCGATGTACATGGTGAAAAAGGTGGTGCAGCGATCGAGGCGGCCTCGCCTCGTCCCATCCGATTACTGCGGACTCCTCCGTCTCGTGCGCTTCCCCAAATACAAAATCCCACGATATCCGCGCACAGCAAGGCAACCTGTCAGGCGGAGGATCTTTTCCATATCGACACTCAGAGCATTGCAGCAAAAGTTCACTCGGCAGAAACCAAGAATGGATCAAGGCGACTGAGAAGAAGTTAAGATCATCATAATTGTTTGGTTGATCGCAAATAAGACGCTCCCGAAGCATAGAAATTGAATCAGGAGAATTCTCAACTCCTTCCCACTCAAGCCCCGAACCATTCGAGGGCTAATGATGAAGCTATGTACCTAGGGTAGGGTCACATGTCTGACCTAGACGCCCTCCCCAAGGTCATCGCCCTAAAGCCAGAAGCATTCGAAGGGTATCATCATCCACTCGACTAAAGACATTCCACTCGGAAGAATCAACGACATTCGACTGTAACAGAAGCCACTCGACGTACAGAAGATCTAAAGCCACTCTGCACAAACAATGGTCAGGCGTTTACTCATAGACTTAATTGTCATTTATATCACTTAATTGCTAGTGTTACTAGTAACGTTCCACTCTTAATGTACATTGAACCCTGTGTAACGGAGGGGAGCTGGGGTCCTGGCACACTCTATATAAGCCACCCCCTCCTCTGGGACAAGGGTTCACATCTTTTGTAAACTCACACACACATACAATCCAGTCGACCACCTCAGGGCACCGAGATGTAGGGCTGTTACTTCCTCCGCGAAGGGCCTGAACTCGTAAACTCGTGTGCACAACTACTCCATAGCTAGGATCTTGCCTCCTTATACCTACCCCCATTCTACTATCAGTCCTAGATTCATGACACCGACGCCTGCGGATCGAGAGGCACCAAACGTACCAGGGAGCGCCGTCGGAGAGCGAGGAAGGACGGGGCAGCCACCAGCATCGGCGATGGCGAGGTCGCGGTCATCCCTACCGTCACCGGATGCGCCTCCGTCATCAACGCCACCGCCGCCGCCACCACTGGTCGCCATGCGGGAAGTAAGCTAGGACGAGTAGATGCGATCTAGGGGAAATGGCTGGGTCGGGCCGGCTCGTTAGGTCAGGTGCGACGCCGTCAAATAGCGCGTGTCACGGGCGCCGTCTCCCTGGCCACGTGGCGCCTGACAGCGAGCCCAAGCGGTCTGTTTTCCACTCAAACGCGCCAAACCGTTCAATCAGTGCTATTTGAAAACTGTCAGCGCAAACGTGGTGGTTTTTTGAAAAAAAACGAAAGGTGGTGGTTTTCTGTTTTAACGTCCCTAAATGTGGTGGGTTTTTGCAATTTAGTCAACAACTCACGCATAACCTCGTAAGAATTACAATCATATAGACATTCCAAAGCACACTTGCCTACATGCTCTGCAGATATTGCATTATCTTTGCCTTTTGTTGTCCTTTAGGGCTTTGGACCTAACGAAATGATTTACGTTACAATTTATGTTTTATGTTTTTACTGCAGAAAAGAAAAAGAATTGATTTATGTGTTTGTTTTGTCCGATGAGGTGTTGGCTGTGTTCTTGGGCACATTTCTATACCAGGTTGAGATTTTGTGTGACCACTCTCAATCTGTACAGCAGTGCGGAACCAGCCCAATAGGCCAGGGTGCGCCAATACTAAAATTGTTCATAAATTCCTTTAATAATATTTAACTATTTTGCTATGATATAAGGCTATTGGAAAAATCTCAGGGTGGGCCACAACCCACCCTCTAACTATGCCACTGATGTGGTGCTGCTCCTAGATCGTCGACGTGGAGAACTCGTGTGGACTGACTGGATATGATCCACTGCTGGTTGTGATCGATGAGCAACAACGTTGGTTGCTCATGATCGCACTTTGAACGAAGTTCAATTTCATTTTAATAAGGAATGGAATCTGGAACCCATCTTTTTAATAATAATAATAATATAGATATTTTAAAATTCTTTTACAAAACTCCTCGTAAAACAGAGACATCCATGGCTAAATTTAGACATCCCGAAATGAAAAGTATCATGCATACGATGCTAGTATATAATACTATATTCGTAGTGCATAGTATCATAGTCTAGTACTCCCTCTAACGTTTTTATATTTCTTTATGGAGGGAGCATTTTAGATAAACCCTCTTTTTGCATCAATTCTCTTTCTTCATTCAATTGTATGTGGCCTTGACAAAAATGCCTACTTGACATACATGATACACCCTCTATTCCATAATGTAGTGTGCCCATGCTTCCCAAGATTCAAGTCGGTCTTGTTGGTTAAATTTACGGTCAAACTTGAATCTCAGGAAGCACTGGCACACTACATTGTGGAATGGAGGGAGTACTTCTTATAATACTACCTTCGTCCTGAATTACTTTTCACATCAATGGATGTATCTAGATGATTTTTTAGTTCTAGATACAGCCATTTTTGTGACAAGTAATTCGGAGCGGAGAGAGTACTGCGGTCTTGGATCTTCCGATCAGAAAATTAGTGCAGCGCGCTGAAACGAGTTAATTGTATAAAAACATCACATTTGCGGCTAGGTTTGCAGAAAACCACCTACCCACTATTTTTTTTTGCAAAAGTCACTGCGTTAGTAAACTTTTTGTAAAAAGCACCGATAGGGTGATTGTAGGGGAACACAGTAATTTCAAAAAAATTCCTATGCGCACGCAAGATCTATCATGGTGATGCATAGCAACGAGAGGGGAAGAGTGTTGTCCACGTACCCTCATAGACCGTAAGCGGAAGCGTTATCACAACGCGGTTGATGTAGTCGTACGTCTTCACGATCCGACCGATCCTAGTACCAAAAGTACGACACCTCCGTGATCTGCACACGTTCGGCTCAGTGATGTCACACGAACTCTCGATCTAGCTGAGTGTCGAGGGAGAGCTTCGTCAGCACGACGACGTGATGACGGTGATGAGGAAGCTACCGGCGCAGGGCTTCGCCTAAGCACTACGATGATATGATCGAGGTGGATTATGGTGGAGGGGGGCACAACACACGGCTAAGAGATCAATGATCAACTTGTGTGTCTATGGGGTGCCCCTCCCTCATATATAAAGGAGTGGAGGAGGGGGAGGGCCGGCCCTCTACTATGGCACGCCCTGGGGAGTCCTACTCCCATCGGGAGTAGGATTCCCCCCTTCCAAGTAGTAGGAGTAGGAGAAAAGGAAGGGGAAGAGAGAAGAGAAGGAAGGAGGGGGCGCCACCCCTCCCCTAGTCCAATTCGGACTAGGCTTTGGGAGGGGGCGCGGCCTGACCTAGGCATCCCCTCTCTCTCTCCCCTAAAGCCCAATAAGGTCCATATACTCCTCGGCGAATTCCCGTAACTCTTCGGTACTCCGATAAATACCCGAACCACTCAGAACCTTTCCAATGTCCGAATATAGCCTTCCAACATATCGATATTTATGTCTCGAACATTTCAAGACTCCTCGTCATGTCCTTGATCTCATCCGGGACTCCGAACAACCTTCAGTACATAAAAACACATAAATTCCTAATACCAATCGTCACCGAACATTAAGCGTGCGGACCCTACGGGTTCGACAACTATGTAGACATGACCGAGACTCATTTCCGGTCAATAACCAATAGCGGAAACTGGATGCTCATATTGGCTCCTACATATTCGACGAAGATCTTTATCGGTCAAACCGCATAACAACATACGTTGTTCCCTTTGTCATCGGTATGTTACTTGCCCGAGATTGGATCGTCGGTATCTCAATACCTAGTTCAATCTCGTTACCAGCAAGTCTCTTTATTCGTTCCGTAATGCATCATCCTGCAACTAACTCATTAGTCACATTGCTTGCAAGGCTTATAGTGATGTGCATTACCGAGAGGGCCCAGAGATACCTCTCCGACAATCAGAGTGACAAATCCTAGTCTCGATCTATGCCAACTCAACAAGTACCATTGGAGACACCTATAGAGCACCTTTATAATCACCCAGTTACGTTGTGACGTTTGGTAGCACACAAAGTGTTCCTCCGGTATTCGGGAGTTGCATAATCTCATAGTCAGAGGAACATGTATAAGTCATGAAGAAAGAAGTAGCAACAAAATAAATGATCATCGTGCTAAGCTAACGGAATGGTCAAGTCAATCACATCATTCTCGAATGATGTGATCCCGTTAATCAAATGACAATTCATGTCTATGGCTAGGAAACTTAACCATCTTTGATTCAACGAGCTAGTCAAATAGAGGTATACTAGTGACACTCTATTTGTCTATGTATTCACACATGTACAAAGTTTCCGGTTAATACAATTCTAGCATGAATAATAAACATTTATCATGATATAAGGAAATAAATAATACTTTTATTATTGCCTCTAGGGTATATTTCCTTCAGTCTCCCACTTGCACTAGAGTCATTAATCTAGTTCACATCTTTATGTGATTAGTTCACATGTCCATGTGACTAATACCCAAAGGGTTTACTAGAATCAATAATCTAGTTCACATCGCTATGTGATTAACAACCAAAGGGTGATCATGTTTTGCTTGTGAGATAAGTTTAGTCTACAGGTCTGCAACATTCAGGTCCGTATGTATTTTGCAAATTTCTATGTGAACAATGCTCTACATGGAGCTACTCTAGCTAATTGCTCCCACTTTCAATATGTATCCAGATTGAGACTTAGAGTCATCTGGATCAGTGTCAAAACTTGGATCGATGTAACCCTTTACGATGAACCTTTTGTCACCTCCATAACCGAGAAATATGTCCTTATTCCACTAAGGATAATTTTGACCGCTGTCCAGTGATCCACTCCTGGATCACTATTGTACCCTCTTGCCAAACTCATGGTGAGGTACACAATAGGTCTGGTACACAGCAAATCATACTTTTTAGAACCTATGACTCAGGCATAGGGAATGACTTTTCATTCTCTCTCTACTTTCTGCCGTGGTCGGGTTTTGAGTCTTTACTCAACTTCACACCTTGCAAAACATGCAAGAACTCCTTTAACTGTTCCATTTTGAACTACTTCAAAATCTTGTCAAGGTATGTACTCATTGAAAATATATCAAGTGTCTTGATCTATCTCTATAGTCTTGATGCTCAATATGTAAGTAGCTTCACCGAGGTCTTTCTTTGAAAAACTCTTTTCAAACACTCCTTTATGCTTTCCAGAAAATTCTACATTATTTCCGATCAACAATATGTCATTCACATATACTTACCAGAAATGCTGTAGTGCTCCTACTCACTTTCTGTAAATACAGGCTTCACCGCAAGTCTGTATAAAACCATATGCTTTGATCACTTTATCAAAGCATATATTCCAACTCCGAGATGCTTGCACCAGTCCATAGATGGATTGCTGGAGCTTGCTTACTTTGTTAGCACCTTTAGGATTGACAAAACCTTCTGGTTGCATCATATACAACTCTTCTTTAAGAAATCCATTAAGGAATGCAGTTTTGACATCTATTTGCCAGATTTCATAAAATGCGGCAACTGCTAACATGATTCAAACAGACTTTTAAGCATCGATATGAGTGAGAAAATCTCATCGTAGTCAACATCTTGAACTTGTCGAAAACATTTTGCGACAATTCAAGCTTTGTAGATAGTAACACTACTATCAGCGCCCGCCTTCCTCTTGAAGATTTATTTATTTTTAATGACTCACCGATCATCGGGCAAGTCAATCAAAGTCCATACTTTGTTCTCATACATGGATCACATCTTAGATTTCATGGCCTCAAGCCATTTCGCGGAATCTGGGCTCATCATCGCTTCTCATAGTTCGTAGGTTCGCCATGGTCTAGTAACATGACTTCTAGAAAGGATTACCTTACCACTCTGGTGCGGACCATACTCTGGTTGTCCTACGAGGTTCGGTAGTAATTTCATCTGAAGTTTCATGATCATCATCATTAGCTTCCTCACTAATTGGTGTAGAGATCACTAGAACTGATTTCTGTGATGAACTACGTTCCAATTTGGGAGAAGGTACAATTACCTCATCAAGTTCTACATTCCTCCCACTCACTTCTTTCGAGAGAAACTCCTTCTCTAGAAAGGATCCACTCTTAGCAACAAAGATATTGCCTTTAGGATCTATGATAGAAGGTGTACCCAACAATTTCTTTTGGGTATCCTATGAAGACACACTTTTCTGATTTAGGTTTGTGCTTATCAGGCTGAAGCTTTTTCAAATAAGCATCACAACCCCAAACTTTAAGAAACGGCAGCTTAGGTTTCTAGCCAAACCATAGTTCATACGGTGTCGTCTCAACGGATTAGACGGTGCCCTATTTAATGTGAATGTAGCTATCTCTAATGCATAACCCCAAAAACGATAGTGATAAATCGGTAAGAGACATCATAGATCACACCATATCTAATAAAGTACGGTTACGACGTTCAGACACACCATTACACTATGGTGTTCCAGGTGGCGTGAGTTGTGAAACTATTCCACATTGTTTCAAATGAAGACCAAACTCGTAACTCAAATATTCGTCTCCGCGATCAGATCGTAGAAACTTTATTTTCTTGTTATGATGATTTTGCACTTCACTCTGAAATTCTTTGAACTTTTCAAATGTTTCAGACTTATGTTTCATCAAGTAGATATACTCATATCTGCTCAAATCATCTGTGAAGGTCAGAAAATAATGATACCCGCCGCGAGCCTCAACACTCATTGAATCGCATACATCAGTATGTATTATTTCCAATAAGTCAGTTGCTCGCTCCATTGTTCCGGAGAATGGAGTCTTAGTCATCTTGCCCATGAGGCATGGTTCGCAAGCATCAAGTGATTCATAATCAAGTGATTCCAAAATCCCATCAGCATGGATTTTCTTCAAGCGCTTTACACCAATATGACCTAAACGATAGTGCCACAAATATGTTGCACTATCATTATCAACTTTGCATCTTTTGGCATCAATATGATGAATATGTGTATCACTACGATCGAGATTCAACAAACCATTCACCTTGGGTGTATGACCTCAGAAGGTTTATTCATGTAAACAGAATAACAATTATTCTTTGACTTAAATGAATAACCGTATTGCAATAAACATGATCCAATCATATTATGCTCAACACAAACACCAAATAGCATTTATTTTAGGTTTAACACTAATCCCGAAGGTAAAGGGAGCGTGTGATGGTTATCTTGTCAACCATGGAATCACTTCCAACTCACATCATCACCTCGCCCTTTACTAGTCTCTATTTATTTTGCCACTCCCGTTTCGAGTTACTACTCTTAGAAACTGGACCAGTATCAAATACTAAGGGGTTGCTATAAACACTAGCAAAGTACACATCAATAACATGTGTATCAAATATACTTTTGTTCACTTTGCTATCCTTCTTATCCGCCAAGTATCTAGGGCAGTTCCACTTCTAGTGACCATTTTCTTTGCAGTAGAAGCACTTAGTTTCAGGCTTGGTTCTAGCTTTGGGCTTGTTCATGGGAGTGGCAACTTGCTTTCCATTCTTCTTGAAGTTACCTTTCTTTCCCTTGCCTTTTACTTGAAACTAGTGGTCTTGTCAACCATCAACACTTGATGCTTTTCTTGATTTCTACCTTCATCGATTTCAGCATCACGAAGAGCTTGGGAATCGTTTCCGTTATCCCTTGCATATTATAGTTCATCATGAAGTTCTAGTAACATGGTGGTAGTGACTAGAGAACTCTGTCAATCACTATCTTATCTAGAAGATTAACTCCCACTTGATTCAAGTGATTGTAGTACTCAGACAATCTGAGCACATGCTCACTGGTTGAGCTATTCTCCTCCATCTTGTAGGCAAAGTACTTGTCAGAGGTCTCATACCTCTCGACTCGGGCATGAGTCTGAAATACCAATTTAAGCTCTTGGAACATCTTATATGCTCCATGGTGTTCAAAACATTTTTGATGTCCCGGTTCTAAGCCGTAAAGCACGGTGCACAAAACTATCAAGTAGTCATCATACTGAGCTTTATCAAACGTTCATAACATCTGTATCTGCTCCCGCAATAGGTCCGTCACCTAGCGGTGCATCTAGGACATAATACTTCTGTGCGGCAATGAGGATAACCCTCAGATCACGGAGCTAGTCCGCATCATTGCTACTAACATATTTCAACTTATTTTTCTCTAGGAACATATCAAATAATAAACGGGGATCTACATCGCAAGCTATTGATCTACAACATAGATATGCAAACACTATCAGGACTAAGTTCATGATAACTTAAAGTTCAATTAATCATATTACTTAACAACTCCCACTTAGATAGACATCCCTCTAGTAATCTAAATGATCACGTGATCCAAATCAACTAAACCATGTCCGATCATCACGTGAGATGGAGTAGTTTTCAATGGTGAACATCACTATGTTGTTCATATTCACGCTCGACTTTCGGTCTCCAGTGTTCCGAGGCCATATCTGCATATGCTAGGCTCGTCAAGTTTAACCCGAGTATTCTGCATGTGCAAAACTGGCTTGCACCCGTTGTATGTGAACATAGAGTTTATCACACCCAATCATCACGTGGTGTCTCGGCACGACGAACTGTCGCAACGGTGCATACTCAGGGAGAACACTTATACCTTTAAATTTAGTGAGAGATCATCTTATAATGCTACCGCCGAACTAAGCAAAATAAGATGCATAAAGGATAAACATCACATGCAATCAAAATATGTGACATGATATGGCCATGATCATCTTGCACCTTTGATCTCCATCTCCGAAGTACCGTCATGATCTCTATCGTCACCGGCATGACACCATGATCTCCATCATCTTGATCTCTATCAACGTGTCGTCACATGGTCGTCTTGCCAACTATTTCTCTTGCAACTATTGCTATCGCATAGTGATAAAGTAAAGCAATTTTGTGGCGCTTGCATCTTATGCAATAAAGAGACAACCATAAGGCTTCTGCCAGTTGCTGATAACTTCAATCAAAATATGATCATCTCATACAACAACTTATATCTCATCACGTCTTGACCATATCACATCACAACAAGCCCTGCAAAATTAAGTTAGACGTCCTCTACTTTGTTGTTGCAAGTTTTACGTGGCTGCTACGGGCTGAGCAAGAACCGTTCTTACCTACGCATCAAAAACCACAACGCGGTATAGTGATTGCTTTTTGATCTTCAGAAAGAACCCTGTTCATTGAATCCGATTCAACTAAAGCTGGAGAAACAGACACCCACTAGCCACCTATGTGTGAAGCACATCGGTAGAACTAGTCTCGCGTAAGCGTACGCGTAATGTTGGTCTGGGCCGCTTCATCCAACAACGCCGCTGAATCAAGAATCAACTAGTGATGGCAAGCAATATGTATATACCCACACCCACAACTCGTTTGTGTTCTACTCGTGCATATAACATCTACGCATAAACCTGACTCGGATGCCACTGTAGTGGAAAGCAGTAATTTCAAAAAATATCCTACGCACACGCAAGATCTATCATGGTTCTGCATAGCAACGAGAGAGGAAGAGTGTTGTCCACGTACCCTCATAGACCGGAAGCTGAAGCGTCATGACAACGCCGGTTGATGTAGTCGTACGTCTTCATGATCCGACCGATCCTAGTACCGAAAGTATGGCACCTCCGCGATCTACACACGTTCGGCTCGGTGACGTCCCACGAACTCTCAATCCAGCTGAGTGTCAAGGGAGAGCTTCGTCAGCACGACGGCGTGATGATGGTGATGATGAAGCTGTCGGCGCAGGGCTTCGCCTAAGCACTACGATGATATGACTGAGGTGGATTATGGTGGAGGGGGGCACCGCACACGGCTAAGGGATCAATGATCAACTTGTGTGTCTATGGGGTGCCCCCTCCCCCGTATATAAAGGAGTGGGGGAGGGGGAGGGCCGGCCCTCTACTATGGCGCGCCTTGGGGAGTCCTACTCCCACCGGGAGTAGGATTCCCCCCTTCCAAGTAGTAGGAGTAGGAGAAAAGGAAGGGGAAGAGAGAAGAGAAGGAAGGAGGGGGTGCCGCCCCTCCCCCTAGTCCAATTCGGACTTGGTCTTGGGGGGGGGGGGGCTGCCCTAGGCAGCCCCTCTCTCTCCCCCCCTAAAGCCCAATAAGGCCCATATACTCCCCGGCGAATTCCCGTAACTCTCCGGTACTCCGATAAATACCCGAACCACTCAGAACCTTTCTGATGTCCGAATATAGCCTTCTAATATATCGATCTTTACGTCTCAAACATTTCGAGACTCCTCGTCATGTCCCTGATCTCATCCGGGACTCCAAACAACCTTCGGTACATCAAAACACATAAACTCATAATACCGATCGTCACCGAATGTTAAGCGTGCGGACCCTACGGGTTCGAGAACTATGTAGACATGACCGAGACTCATTTCTGGTCAATAACCAATAGCGGAACTTGGATGCTCATATTGGCTCCTACATATTCTACGAAGATCTTTATCGATCAAACCGCATAACAACATACGCTATTCCCTTTGTCATCGGTATGTTACTTGCCCGAGATTCGATCGTCGGTATCTCAATACCTAGTTCAATATCGTTACCGGCAAGTCTCTTTACTCATTCCGTAATGCATCATCCGGCAACTAACTCATTAGTCACATTGCTTGCAAGGCTTATAGTGATGTGCATTACCGTGAGAGCCCAGAGATACCTCCCCGACAATCGGAGTGACACATCCTAATCTCGATCTATGCCAACTCAACAAGTACCATCAGAGACACCTATAGAGCACCTTTATAATCACCCAGTTGCGTTGTGACGTTTGGTAGCACACAAAGTGTTCCTCATGTATTCGGAAGTTGCATAATCTCATAGTCAGAGGAACATGTATAAGTCATGAAGAAAGAAGTAGCAACAATCGGGGTGGTGTTTGTATCTGATGGCGGAGTAGTAGCGCCGGCCAGACAACAGCGTGCTGGATGTCAGGAGCGTCAGGGATTTGGGCCGCTGGCGGTTGTCCACACCGGGAGGGGGGAGGGGCTGATTGTATTTTTTTAGATCTAGGGGTGTGTGTGTGTTAACTTTTTTCTAAACCAACTCCTTACATTCCGGCCTCACTTGTCAGAAAGTGATCAAACGGGCCAAATCATCTGATTAGTGCTTTTTGTTAAAAGTTAATAAAAACACGAGGACTTCTAAAATTATGTTAACGATCAGATGGTTTTTTGTAATTCTAGCCGTAAATGTGATGGTTTTTTGTTTTTAGCTCGCGCTAAAGTGGGTTCGACCTCTAGAACTTTTTAGGCCCATTCATATGGTTGTACGCTAGGAAACTCGAAACACATCTCCATGGACACGTCCTGCTATAAACTGCGGTGTGCTAGTGCTGCCGATCTACAATTAACAGAACTTGGGATAAGTCATCCAAAGGCTGCTTCGCTATGGGGTGACAATCTTGGTGCTACCTATTTATGTGTCCAGTTTTTCATGCTAGGACAAAGCATATTGAGGCGGACTATCATTTTGTTCGTGAAAGAGCAGCTAACAAGCTATTAAATATCAGATTCATATCGACCGGTGATCAAGTCGTGGATGGGTTCACGAAACTACTTTTTGTTCAATAACTGGAGGCATTCAGACGCAATCTCAACTTTAGATAAGTTGTGATTGAGGAATGGTGTTAAACTTAATATTGTAACATGTGTGCGTGAGTTGTTTGGGTTGTTGTAATTAGGCGGGATTGCTCCTGATTGCTCTCTATCCTTGTATAGAGCTAACGTGGAGACCAAGCTAGGAAATTCTACCAAACCTTGTAACCCGTACTCAACATATATACATGCATGCGTCCCTGCCTGAAGCATACACTTCCTCCCAGTTTTTACAGCACCAACCCATGTGCCATCGCGAGGTTGGCACTGGTGGTGGCCCAGGACACGAGCATCGAGGAGACACTAGTGGAGAGGCATCCTGCCGGAGAACGCACCCTCGACCGCAAGTAACGAGGCACTCCCACCGCTACTGCTTCCCCGCCATCCCTAGCTTTATCCCACCTCGTCGTGGATCCACTGGAGCAGATGAGATAGCCGTCATGGCCTGCCCCCATTTTCCTAGATCCACGTGGCACGCACTCTAGGATGACCAGGTGGCTGGCAGCGACTCGGCTAGGTAGGGGCGAGGTGCACTTCGTCTCCCTCGATGAAGATGGGCGCGATGGTGCTGGCAATGGTCTCTGACGACAGGTGGGGTGTATCCAATGGTGGAGGAGCGGTGCCGGCCGGAGAGCGGCACACCGGCGGTCAGGGGCGTTGGGAGATTTGGACTGCTGGCAGTTGTCCACACTGGGAGGGGGGGGGTTCTGTTGGGAATCGTTGCATGGAAAACAAAAAAAAATCTATGCACACGCAATGATCTATCCATGGAGATGCATAGAAACGAGGGGGAGAGTGTGTCTATGTACCCTCATAGATCGTAAGCGGAAGCGTTTCTCAACGTGGTTGATGTAGTCGAACTTCTTCGCACTTCAACCGATCAAGTACCGAGCGTACGACACCTCCGCGTTCTGCACACGTCCAGCTCGGTGACGTCCCTCGCCTTCTTGATCCAGCAGGACGTCGAGGTAGTAGATGATTTCCGTCATCACGATAGCATGGTGACAGTGATGGTGAAGTGATCCTCGCAGGGCTTCGCCTAAGCACTACAAAGATATGACCGGGGATGTAAACAGTGGACGGGGGTGCCGCACATGGCTAAACAATTGTCTGGGGTGTGCTACGCGCACCCCACATATATATAGGTGGGAGGGGGAGGGGAGAGGCTAGGAGGCGCCCCAAGTAGGACCAAATCCTACTTGGGCTCCTCCCAAGCCGCGTCCCCCTGCCATATATATCGGAGAGGGGAGGAAAGAGAGGGGGAGAGGGAAGGAAGGGGGAATCCTATTCCTCTATTTCCTTTCCCTTCCCCTCTTTCCTTCTCCTCCTTGGGCATCCCATATGGGGGGGAGCACCAGCCCCTTGTGGCTAGTGCGTTTCCCCTCTTGGCCCATAAGGCCCATATCTTTTGCTGGGGTGCCCGGAACCCCTTCCAGTGACCCGATAAGTACCCGGTACCCCCGAAAAACTTCTAGTGTCCGAATACTATCATCCTATATATCAATCTTTACCTATCGACCATTTCGAGATTCCTCGTCATGTCCATGATCTCATCTAGGACTCCGATCAACATTCGATCACCAAATCACATAACTCATATAATACTATATCATCATCGACCGTTAAGCGTGGGGACCCTACGGGTTCAAGAACTATGTAGACATGACGGAGACACCTCTCCGGTAAATAACCAATAGTGGAACCTGGATGCCATATTGGCTCCTACATATTCTATGAAGATCTTTATCAGTCGAACCGTTATGACAACATACGTAATTCCCTTTGTCCATCGGTATGTTACTTGCCCGAGATTCGATCGTCAGTATCTTCATACCTAGTTCAATCTCATTGCCGAAAAGTTTCTTTACTCGTTCCGTAATACATCACCTTGTGACTAACTCCTTAGTCGTTTGCTATGTGTATTACCGAGAGGGCCCAGAGATACCTCTCCGATACTTGGAGTGACAAATCCTAATCTCGATCTATGCCAACTCAACAAACATCTTCGGAGATACCTGTAGAGCATCTTTATAATCACCCAATTACATTGTGACATTTTGTAGCACACAAGGCATTCCTCCGGTATCTGGGAGTTGCATAATCTCATAGTCGAAGGAATATGTATTTGACATGAAGAAAGCAATAGCAATAAAATTGAACGATCATTATGCTAAGCTAACGGATGGGTCTTGTCCATCACATCATTCTCCTAATGATGTGATCCCGTTATCAAATGACAACTCATGTCCATGGTTAGGAAACCTTAACCATCTATGATCAACGAGCTAGTCTAGTAGAGGCTCATTAGGGACACGGTGTTTGTTTATGTATTCACACATGTATTAAGGTTTTTGATCAATACAATTCTGGCATGAATAATAAATCTTTATCATGAATAAGGTATAAAATAACAACTTTATTATTGCCTCTAGGGCATATTTCCTTCAGTCTCCCACTTGCACTAGAGTCAGTAATCTAGATTACATTGTAATGAATCTAACACCCATGGAGTCTTGGTGCTGATCATGTTTTGCTCATGGAAGAGGCTTAGTCAACATATCTGCTACATTCAGATCCGTTTGTATCTTGCAAATTTCTATGTCTCCCTCCTTGACTTGATCACGAATGGAGTTGAAGTGTCTCTTGATGTGTTTGGTTGTTTTGTGAAATCCGGATTCCTTCGCCAAGGAAATTGCTCCAGTATTGTCACAAAAGATTTTCATTGGACCCGATGCACTAGGTATTACACCTAGATCGGATATGAACTCTTTCATCCAGACTCCTTCATTTGCTGCTTCTGAAGCCGCTATGTATTCCGCTTCACACGTAGATCCCGCCATGACGCTCTGCTTGGAACTGCACCAACTGACAGCTCCACCATTCAATATAAATACGTATCAGGTTTGTGACTTAGAGTCATCTGGAACAGTGTCAAAGCTAGCATCGACGTAACCATTTACGATAAGCTCTTTGTCACCTCCATAAACGAGAAACATATCCTTGTTCCTTTTCAGGTACTTCAGGATATTCTTGACCGCTGTCTAGTGACCCACTCATGGATTACTTTGGTACCTCCCTGCTAGACTTAAGGCAAGGCACACATCAGGTCTGGTACACAACATAGAATACATGATAGAACCTATGGATGAGGCATAGGGAATGACTCTCATTTTCTTTCTATCTTCTGCAGTGGTTGGGCTTTGAGTCTGACTCAACTTCTCACCTTGTAACATAGGCAAGAACCCTTTCTTTGACTGATCCATTTTGAACTTCTTCAAAACTTTATAAAGGTATGTGCTTGGTGAAAGTCCTATTGAGCGCCTTGATCTATCTCTATAGATCTTGATGCCCAATATATAAGTAGCTTGACCAATGTCTTTCATTGAAAAACTTTTATTCAAGTATCCATTTATGCTATCCAAAAATTCTCACTAGTACATCGAGGTGCTATACAAACGGTTTTTAACCCCTTTCCGCGACTGCATTTGGAACCATCGCCTAGTGAGTGACTGCGATAGGGGGGTCCTTCCCACACGACCCATAAACCGTCGGGGATATGCCCTCCTAGCACACACGCTTGGCAAAATGAGGTCGTGTGCGACCGGCGAGCGATCAAATACGGTTATATGTACAGTAGTGCTAAAAATACAATTATACAGGCGAAATCATTTCCTGTCGTAAGTACATCCCACATAGCCAGTCCCCGCTAAACGTTTCTGTTCGTATATACATCCCACACCGTCGCTCCAAGGAAAACGTTTCTGTTCGTAGGTACATCACACACAATTTTCCCCGTTAAATCGTTTGTGATAGCGCTTCCATTGCACACAACATTAACAATTTTATCGTTTGTGTTATTGAATGCATCACACATGATGCGTAGAAGAAAATGTGTGGCAAAGGTTGTCCATCACACACCGTTTTTATGTGGTAAACGTTTGCGCTAGGTGGCCTAACGCAAATTGTTTTCAAGAGGATGTCATGTGTGATTGTTCATTAATCCAACACGGTATATTCCTAGAAACCGTGTGCGTTGCCTGAGGTCATCGCCCACGGTGTTTTCTCAATAACTGATTGCAATAGAAAAACCCAATTAGCAGGCTAATTAGACATTAGCAGGCTAATTGTCCTATTATTAATAGCTGTAGGATTGAAAGTATGTATAGAGGGAGGGGGTGATTAGACTACTTGACCAAATAAAAAATCTACCCTTTTCCCAATTTTAAGTCTTGGTAGATTTTAGCAACTTAGAGCAAGTCAAGTAATCAACCTACACATGCAAGTCTAAAGAGTATAGCAGCAGAATGTAAAACATTACACATGAAGGTAAAGAGAGGAGTTTGGAGGGAGCAAACGCAATGTAGACACGGAGAGTTTTGGCGTGGTTCCGATAGGTGGTGCTATCGTACATCCACGTTGATGGAGACTTCAACCCACGAAGGGTAATGACTGCGTGAGTCCACGGAGTGCTCCACCCACGAAGGGTCCACCAAGAAGCAACCTTGTCTATCCCACCATGGCCATCGCCCACGAAGGACTTGCCTCACTAGGGTAGATCTTCACGAAGTAGGCGATCTCCTTGCCCTTACAAACTCCTTGGTTCAACTCCACAATCTTGTTGGAGGCTCCCAAGTGACACCTAACCAATCTAGGAGACACCACTCTCCAAAAGGTAATAGATGGTGTGTTGATGATGAAATCCTTGATCTTGTGCTTCAAATGATAGTCTCCCTGTAACACCCACGATGCGGCTATATCTCCCACGTGTCGGAGCACGACTTAAAGGCATAACCGCATGGTAGGCATGTTGCAACAGAGGTAATCTTTACACATCCCATGTATTGAATAAGAAAGGGATAAAGAGTTGGCTTACAATCGCCACTTCACAAAATACATAAATGTAGCATTACATCATCCAGAATACAATCAAGGTCCGACTACGGAACCAAATAAAGAAAGACAACCCCAAATGCTAGATCCCGGTATCCCCAACTGGGCTCCTCTACCGATCGTCCGGAAAAGACACATAGTAACGTCCCGAATCCTCGTCGAACTCCCACTTGAGTTCGGTCGCGTCCCCTGCACTGGCATCATCGGCACCTGCATCTATTTTGGAAGTATCTATGAGTCACGGGGACTCAGCAATCTCACACCCTCGCGATCAAGACTATTTAATCTTAAGGTAGGAAAGGTAGTGAGGTGGAGCTGCAACAAGCACTAGCATATATGGTGGCTAACTTACGCAAATGAGAGCGAGAAGAGAAGCAAAGCATGGTCGAGAAGCTATAAAGATCAAGAAGTGATCCTGAAACTACTTACGTTCAAGCATTACACGAGACCGTGTTCTCTTCCCGGACTTCGCCGAAAAGAGACCATCACGGTTACACACGCGGTTGACTCATTTTAATTAAGTTAAGTTTCAAGTTTTCTACAACTGGACATTAACAAATTCCCATCTGCCCATAACCACAGACACGGCTTTCGAAAGTTCAAAACCCTGCAGGGGTGTCCCAACTTAGCCCATCACAAGCTCTCATGGTCAAGGAAGGATATTCCTTCTCCCAAGACGACCCGATCAGACTCAGAATCCCGGTTACAAGACATCTCGACAATGGTAAAACAAGACTAGTAAAGCCGCCCAATGTGCCAACAAATCCCGATAGGAGCTGCACATATCTCGTTCTCAGGGCACACCAGATGAACACTACATACAACTAAAACCAACCCTCAAGTTTCCCCGAGGTGGCGCTGCAAGTGGCTCTGTTTTGGACCAACACTCAGAGGAGCACTGGCCCGGGGGTTTAAAATAAAGATGACCCTTGAGTCCGCGGAACCCAAGGGAAAAAGTCTTAGGTGGCAAATGGTAAAACCAAGGTTGGGCCTTGCTGGAGGAGTTTTATTCAAGGCGAACTGTCAAAGGGTTCCCATTATAACCCAACCGCATAAGGAACGCAAAATCAAGGAACATAACACCGGTATTACGGAAACTAGGGCGGCAAGAGTGGAACAAAACACCAGGCATAAGGTCGAGCCTTCCACCCTTTACCAAGTATATAGATGCATTAAAGTAAACAAGATATAATAATGATATCCCAGAAATAAACATGTTCGAACAAGGAACAAACTCCATCTTCACCTGCAACTAGCAACGCTATAAGAGGGGCTGAGCAAAGCGGTAACATAGCCAAACAACGGTTTGCTGGGAAAGGTGGGTTAGAGGCTTGACATGGCAATATGGGAGGCATGATATAGAAAGTGGTAGGTATCGCGGCATAGCAATAGAGCGAACAACTAGCAAGCAAAGATAGAAGTGATTTCGAGGGTATGGTCATCTTGCCTGCAAAGTTATCCGAGTTGGCGAAAGCTTGATCCTCGTAAGCGTACTCAACGGGTTGCTCGATCACATACTCGTCTCCCGGCTCTACCCAAGGCAAGAACACAAGCAAAGGACCAACAATCAATCATGGTGCAATGCGCAAGCAACATGATGCAACAAATGGCATGATATGCGGGATGTGATATGCAATGCATATGCGTGCGCCGGAAGGGAAAGATTGAACCAGGACTCAACTCGGCAAACCAAGTGCGCTGCTGGAAATATGAGATGATTTCGGTCAAAATTGATATAAAGATCACCGGAAATGGATGCACGGTTTGCAAATGGCAAGCAAAACAAGAATGGCACAATTCTGTGATTAACAGTATGATGCCATCTAGAATGCAACAAGAAACTAAGCTACCGCACTCCAACATAGCAACAAAGCACATGGAAGTGATCTACTCAAGATGCTTGACAAAAGATGAACACTGAGCTACGGCTAAATCACACAAGAGCAGGTTCAAACAAGCATGGCAAAAGTGCAAAAGATATCAGCATCATAGACTTAGTGAAAATAATAACATGTCAGGAATTAACATCAGGAAGCAAAGTTTAGAGCAAGCAAACAACATGCTATAGGATCAGATCATAGCAATACAAGGCATGGAATGGATCTACTCAAAGAATAGCACAAAAGTCCCTTACTGACCATAAGCCAAACAGGATCAGAAGATATAATGGCACCCATGTAAACATAGCAAGTTTCGTTAACAGATTCGGACTTAGCAGAAAATTGAGCATGGCATAAACAGAATTATGAAGGCCTCTTTGCGAGCTCGAATCACTCAACACAAGGCATTGCATGACAAGATAAGCATACTCCCAACAAGAAGACATGATCATGAAGCTAACCAAAGCAAGAACAAGCTCATAGCATGCATGGATCAACTACCACAATCTTGGGAAAATTGATTAACACGTAAACAATCTGCCAGGAACATTTTATAGCAAAAGTAGAGCAAGATTAAGTCATGCTAGGGCACTCCATAATTGCAAACAGGGGCATGGATGGATAGATCACAACCATATGTCCAAATCATCCTTACTGAACATACTCAAAAGAAGCATGGATCTCACTGTAGCAACATGAATACATGGCATAAAAGTAATAGCAGGGAAATGACGGTGAAATCCAAAGTCCCTGAAATCAGCAATATCACGAGGGCTACTTTGCATGTTTGTGCTAATCACCACAAAGATCACAAAAATACATGGCATACACCCCTGTAAAGATGGCATGGCATATATCAAAACACATGTAGAGCGCATGCCCATATGCAGCACACAACAAATGTAGCAAAAATGACAAATGCTCATACTCTGCTAAGAATCAGCACCTAACATTTTATAGCACTCTTGCATCAACGATTTGGGCATCAAGATGGACTCAAACAAGCAGACCACAATGTAAGAAAATGAAGAGAACATCATGACGAACCTTTTGATATATCATGCATGCAAAACGGATCTACGGATGAGGAGTTATGGCATGATGAACAGGGCTTGAAAATATAGAAGAAAATGACTTAGCGGGAAAACGAGGTCAACTGCTGGATCCAGATCTAGGGTTCCGGCGCGGATCCCGAGGTTCGCCGGAGTCTTCGCCGAAGACGTGCGCTGCGGTGGCTGGAGATAAAGAACTTGCCGGATCCGAGGGAGGAGAGGCCGGGGAGGCGGATCCCATCGGCGGCGAGGTCCCTCGGGGCGGCGAGGAGGAGGGCGAGCAGGCAATGCGGCGGAGGCGGCGGTGGCGCACTCCGGCGAGGACGGAGCCAGGCGGCGGCGGAGCGGCGAGGCGCTCGGGAGGCGCGGGCGCCAGGCTGCGGGGACGCGTGGGGGCGCGGCGGCAGCGATGGGCCGGGTGGGCCCGATCCGGGCTCGCCGAGCCGCAGCGACGGGTGGCGGCGGAGATGCCACGTGGCGGGCGGCGATTCGCCGGGCGCGGTGGCGCGGACGTGTCCGGCGCGGGCGGACGCGTCCGGCGGCGCGGGGAAGAAAGGGCTAGGGTTTTTGGACCCGGATTTTGGAGGGGGTGCACGTATTTATACCTAGAAGGAGGTGGGAGTGTCCAAATGAGGTGTAGTTTTCGGCCACGCGATCGTGATCGAACGGCCGAGAGGATGGAGGGGGTTTGGATGGGTTTTGGCCTGACTTGGAGGGATGTTGGGCTGCAACACACATGAGGCCTTTACGGTTCCCCGGTTAACCGTTGGAGTATCAAACAGACTCCAAATGGCACGAAACTTGACAGGCGGTCTACCGGTGGTGTACCAATGCATCTTGGAAAATCTCGGTCCATTCCGAGAATGTTTAACACCCGCTCACGAAAAGATGCAAAGGGGGGCGCCGGAGGACGTAGGAGTGTCGGATTGCAAAACGGACAACGGGGAAAAAGCTCGGATGCATGAGATGCATATGCGATGCACATGATGACATGATATGAAATGCATGACATGGACAAAATGCAAAACAAAGACAAGAACCCAACCATGAATCTCATAGCTTAGAGCCGAAAATGGCAAGAGTTGGAGTACAAATATGGTAAGTTACATCCGGGGTGTTACACTCCCCAACACTCAACTCTATCTCACAGATTTGGATTTGGTGGAAAGATGATTTGAGTGGAAAGAAACTTGGGAAAGGCTAGAGATCAAGATTCTTATGGTTGGAATGGAATATCTTGGTCTCAACACATGAGTAGGTGGTTCTTTCTCAGAAAATGTATGCTGGAAGTGTAGGCACGTTCTGATGGCTGTCTTCACGAACGAAGAGTGGGTGGAGGGGTATATATAGCCTCCACACAAAATCTAACCGTTACACAAATTTCACCAAACTCGGTGGGACCGAATCATGAAACTCGGTCAAACCGATTTAGTTCAAAATGTAAATGTTAGGGTTTTTGGTGGGACTGACATGTCAATTCGGTGGGACCGATTTCATTAGGGTTAGGGCATAACGTAATCTCGGTGAGACCGATCACATAAACTCGGTAGGACCGATTTCTGTAATATGCAAACAGAGAGTTGGTCACACAAACTCGGTGGGACCGAATCTCTCATTTCGGTAAGACTGAAACACTACGAAAGGGAAACAGAAAGTTTGCATTGCAATCTCGATGGGACCGATCGCTCATCTTGGTTGGACCGAAACGTTACAAAGGGAAACATAGAGTTTGCAATCCCATCTCGGTGAGACCGAGATCCCTATCGGTGAGACCGAAGTGACTAGGGCTTCTGGTAGTGGCTATGTCAAATGAACTTGGTGGCGCCGGATAGACAGAATCGGTGGGGCCGAGTATGACTTTTGGTTTGGGACATATGTGGATATGAGACAGTGGTTGAGGGCTTTTGGAGCATATCACTAAGCATTTTGAGCAAGCAAGCCATTAAGTAACACCTCATCCCCTTTTAATAGTATTGGCTTTTCCCATGGACTCAATGTGATCTTGGATCACTAAAATGAAAATGTAGAGTCTTGAGCTTGAGCCAATATGTGTCCTTAGCATCTTGAGGGGTCCACATTCCTAATCCATGCCATGCCAATCATTGAAATTTCTAAAATGATCATCTTGAAATAGCTTTAGTTCAGTGAGCTATATGTTGTTAGGAATTACCAAAACCACCCAGGGATAGTTGCACTTTCAATCTCCCCCTTTTTGGTAGTTGATGACAACATATAGATCAAAGCTTCAACAAATGATAATAAGATTGAAATGCATCGTCACTTTGAGAAATATGTGATAAGGAAGAGCTCCCCCTAAATTTGTGCATTATTTAAAATTTGCTTTTGAATGCAAATGCACAATCGATTAGGATCATGGGTTACTCTTCCATGTCACATACATCTTGGTGGAGCGCTCAAAATGATTGAAAGTAAAACATGCACTCATCACCAAGCAAAGTGAATGATCATACGAGAGATATAAAAGATAACATCATTCAAGCACAAGCATTAATGTAAGATATGATCAAACACATGATCATATAAGTATCTCACACACATAGACATAAAGTATCAAGCAAGCACACAAATGTTGTTGGGTAACGTAGCAGAAATTCAAAATTTTCCTACGTGTCACCAAGATCTATCTATGGAGAAACCAGCAACGAGGGGAAGGAGAGTGCATCTACATACCCTTGTAGATCGCTAAGCAGAAGCGTTCAAGAGAACGGGGTTGAAGGAGTCGTACTCGTCGTGATCCAAATCACCGGAGATCCTAGTGCCGAACGGACGGTACCTCCGCGTTCAACACATGTACAGCCCGATGACGTCTCCCATGCCTTGATCCAGCAAGGAGAGAGGGAGAGGTTGAGGAAGACTCCATCCAGCAGCAACACAACGGCGTGGTGGTGGTGGAGGAGCGTGGTACTCCAGCAGGGCTTCGCCAAGCACCGCAAGAGATGAGGAGGGAGAGGGGTAGGGCTGCGCCAAGAAGGAGAGGAACTCGTGTGTCTTGCAGCCTCCAATACTTGAAGTATATATAGGGGAAGGGGAGGGGCTGCGCCCCCACCTAGGGTTCCCTCCCTAGGGGTGGCGGCAGCCCCCAGATCCCATATGGGTGGCGGCCACAAGGGGGAGAGGGGGAGGCGCACCTGGGGTGGGCCTTAGGGCCCATCATTGTCCGTCTTCCTTTTAAAATCCATCTGTACTCAACAGCCTTACGACCATCGAGCCGTTCTGCCAAAGTCTACACTTTGTTTTCATACATGGATCCTCTCTCGGATTTTATGGCCTCGAGCCATTTATCAGAATCCGGGCCCACCATCGCTTCTCCATAGCTCGTAGGTTCATTGTTGTCTAGCAACATGACTTCCAAGACAGGATTACGTACCACTCTGAAGTAGTACGCATCCTTGTCATCCCACGCGGTTTGGTAGTGACTTGATCTGAAGTTTCATGATCACTATCATAAGCTTCCACTTCAATTGGTGTAGGTGCCACAGGAACAACTTCCTATGCCCTGCCACACACTAGTTGAAGAGACGGTTCAATAACCTCATCAAGTCTCCACCATCCTCCCACTCAATTCTTTCGAGAGAAACTTTTCCTTGAGAAAGGACCCGATTTTAGAAACAATCCCTTATTGCTTTCGGATCTGAGACAGGAGGTATACCCAACTATTTTGGGTGTCCTATGAAGATGCATTTATCCGCTTTGGGTTCGAGCTTATCATCCTGAAACTTTTTCACATAAGCGTCGCAGCCCCAAACTTTTTAAGAAATGACAGCTTAGGTTTCTCTAAACCATAGTTCATACGGTGTCATCTCATCGGAATTACGTGGTGCCCTATTTAAAGTGAATGTGGTTGTCTCTAATGCCTAACCCATAAACTATCATGGTAATTAGACAAGAGACATCATGGTATGCATCATATCCAATAGGGTGCAGTTATGATGTTCGGACACACCATCACACTATGGTGTTCCAGGCTGTATTAGTTGTGAAACAATTTCCACAATGTCTTAATTCTACGCCAAACTCGTAATTCAGATATTCATCTCTACGATCATATGATAGACATTTTATCCTCTTGTCACGACGATGTTCAACTTCACTCTGAAATTACTTGAATCTTTCAATAATTCAGACTTATGTTTCATCAACTAAATATACTCAGTATCTACTCAAATCATCTGTGAAGTAAGAACATAATGATATCCACTACACGCCTCAGCACTCATTGGACTGCACACATCAAAATGTATTACTTCCAACAAGTTGCTTTCTAGTTCCATTTTACTGAAAACGAGGCTTTCAGTCATCTTGCCCATGTGGTATGATTTGCATGTCTCAAGTGATTCAAAATCAAGTGAGTCCAAACGGTCCATTTGCATGGAGTTTCTTCATGCATATACACCAATAGACATGGTTCGCATGTCTCAAACTTTTCAAAAATGAGCGAGCCCAAAGATCCATCAACATGGAGCTTCTTCATGCGTTTTATACTGATATGACTTACATGGCAGTGCCACAAGTAGGTGGTACTATCATTACTATCTTATATCTTTTGGCATGAACATGTGTATCACTACGATCGAGATTCAATAAACCATTCATTTTTGGGTGCAAGACCATTGAAGGTATTATTAAAATAAATAGAGTAACCGTTATTCTCCTTAAATGAATAACCGTATTGCGATAGACATAATCCAATCATGTCTATGCTCAATGCAAACACCAATCTCAATGGTAGAGGGAGCATGCGATGCTTGATCACATCAAGCTTGGGAAAAACTTCCAACACATATCGCCAGCTCACCTTTAGCTAGTCTCCGTTTACTCCGTAGCCTTTTATTTCGAGTTTACTAACACTTAGCAACCGAACCGGTATCTAATACCATGGTGCTACTAGGAGTACTAGTAAAGTACACATCAACACAATGTATATCCAATATACTTCTATCGACCTTGCCAGCCTTCTTATCTACCAAGTATCTAGGGTAATTCTGCTCCAGTGGTTGTTCCCCTTATTACAGAAGCACTTAGTCTCGGGTTTGGGTTCAACCTTGGGTTTCTTCACTAGAGCAGCAGCTGATTTGCCGTTTCATGAAGTATCCCTTTTTGAAACTAGTGGTTTCACCAACCATCAACAATTGATGCTCCTTCTTGATTTCTACTTTAGTGGTGTCAAACATCGCGAATATCTCAAGGATCATCATATATGTCCCTGATATATTATAGTTCATCACGAAGCTCTAGCAGCTTGGTGGTAATGACTTCGGAGAAACATCACTATCTCATCTGGAAGATCAACTCCCACTCGATTCAAATGATTGTTGTACTCAGACAATCTTGAGCACAAGCTCAACCATTGAGCTTTTCTCCCTTAGTTTGTGGGCTAAGAAAATCGTCGGAGGTCTTATACCTCTTGACGTGGGCACGAGCCTGAAATCTCAATTTCAGCCCTCGAAACATCTCATATGTTTCGCGACGTTTCAAAATGTCTTCGGTGCCTCAACTCTAAACCGTTTAACTAAACTATCACGTAGTTATCAAAATGTGTATGTCAGATGTTCGCAACATCCACAGATGACGTTCGAGGTTTAGCACACTGAGCGGTGCATTAAGGACATAAGCCTTCTACTGTCTGCATAATAGCTACTATCAACTTTCAACTAATTTTTCTCTAGGAACATATCTAAATAGTAGAACTAAAGCGCGAGCTATGACATAATTTGCGAAGACCTTTTGACTATGTTCAGGATAATTAAGTTCATCTTATGAACTCCCACTCAGATAGACATCCCTCTAGTCATCTAAGTGATTATATGATCCGAGTCAACTAGGCCGTGTCCGATCATCCCGTGAGACGGACTAGTCAACATCGGTGAACATCTTCATGTTGATCGTATCTACCATACGACTCATGCTCGACCTTTCGGTCTCTTGTGTTCTGAGGCCATGTCTGCACATGCTAGGCTCGTCAAGTCAACCTAAGTGTTTTGCATGTGTTCCGAGGCCATGTCTGTACATGCTAGGCTCGTCAACACCTGTTGTATTCGAACGTAAGAATCTATCACACCCGATCATCACGTGGTGCTTCGAAACGACGAACTTTTGCAATGGTCCACAGTTAGGGGGAACACTTTCTTGAAATTTTAATGAGGGATCATCTTATTTACTACCATTGTTCTAAGCAAATAAGATGCATAAACATGATAAACATCACATGCAATCAAATAGTGACATGATATGGCAATCATCACTTTGCTCCTCTTGATCTCCATCTTCGGGGCTCCATGATCATCATCGTCACCGGCATGACACCATGATCTCCATCATCATGATCTCTATCATCATGTCTTCATGAAGTTGTCTCGCCAACTATTACTTCTACTACTACAGCTAACGGTTAGCAATAAAGTAAAGTAATTACATGACGTTTATGTTGACACGCAGGTCATAAATAAATTAAGACAACTCCTATGGCTCCTGCCGGTTGTCATACTCATCGACATGCAAGTCGTGATTCCTATTACAAGAACATGATCAATCTCATACATCACATATATCATTCATCACATCCTTTTGGCCATATCACATCACATGGCATACCCTGCAAAAACAAGTTAGACGTCCTCTAATTGTTGTTTGCATGTTTTACGTGGCTGCTATGGGTTTCTAGCAAGAACATTTCTTACCTACGCAAAACCACAACGTGATATGCCAATTTCTATTTACCCTTCATAAGGACCCTTTTCATCGAATCCGATCCGACTAAAGTGGGAGAGACAGACACCCGCTAGCCACCTTATGCAACTAGTGCATGTCAGTCGGTGGAACCAGTCTCACGTAAGAGTACGTGTAAGGTCGGTCCGGGCCGCTTCATCCCACAATACCGTCGAAACAAGATTGGACTAGTAACGGTAAGCATATTGAACAAAATCAACGCCCACAACTACTTTGTGTTCTACTCGTGCATAGAATCTACGCAATAGACCTAGCTCTGATGCCACTGTTGGGGAACGTAGCAGAAATTCAAAATTTTCCTACGTGTCACCAAGATCTATCTATGGAGAAACCAGCAACGAGGGGAAGGAGAGTGCATCTACATACCCTTGTAGATCGCTAAGCGGAAGCGTTCAAGAGAACGGGGTTGAAGGAGTCGTACTCGTCGTGATCCAAATCACCGGAGATCCTAGTGCCGAACGGACGACACCTCCGCGTTCAACACACGTACAGCCCGATGACGTCTCCCATGCCTTGATCCAGCAAGGAGAGAGGGAGGGGTTGAGGAAGACTCCATCCAGCAGCAGCACAACGGCGTGGTGGTGGTGGAGGAGCGTGGTACTCCAGCAGGGCTTCGCCAAGCACCGCAAGAGACGAGGAGGGAGAGGGGTAGGGCTGCGCCAAGAAGGAGAGGAACTCGTGTGTCTTGCAGCCTCCAATACCTCAAGTATATATAGGGGAAGGGGAGGGGCTTCGCCCCCACCTAGGGTTCCCTCCCTAGGGGTGGCGGCAGCCCCCAGATCCCATCTGGGTGGCGGCCACAAGGGGGAGAGGGGGAGGCGCACCTGGGGTGGGCCTTAGGGCCCATCTGCCCTAGGGTTTGCCCCCTTCCCTCTTGGAGGCGCCTTGGGCCTTGGTGGGGGGGGGCGCACCAACCCACCTGGGGCTGTTACCCTCCCACACTTGGCCCATGAAGCCCTCCGGGGCTGGTGGCCCCACCTGGTGGACCCCCGGACCCCTCCGGTGGTCCCGGTACACTACCGATAAAACCCGAAACTTTTCCGGTGACCAAAACAGGACTTCCCATATATAAATCTTTACCTTCGGACCATTCCGGAACTCCTTGTGACGTCCAGAATCTCATCCGGGACTCCGAACAACATTCGGTAACCACGTATATCTATTCCTTATAACCCTAGCATCATCGAACCTTAAGTGTGTAGACCCTACGGGTTCGGGAACCATGCAGACATGACCGAGACGTTCTCCGGTCAATTACCAACAGCGGGATCTGGATACCCATGTTGGTTCCTACATGTTCCACGATGATCTCATCGGATGAACCACGATGTCGAGGATTCGATCAATCCCGTATACAATTCCTTTTGTCTAGCGGTACGATACTTGCCCGAGATTCGATCGTCGGTATCCCGATACCTTGTTCGATCTCGTTACCGGCAAGTCTCTATACTCGTTCCGTAACACATCATGCCGTGATCAACTCCTTGATCACATTGTGCACATTATGATGATGTCCTACCGAGTGGGCCTAGAGATACCTCTCCGTCACACGGAGTGACAAATCCCAATCTCGATTCATGCCAACCCAACAGACACTTTCGGAGATACCTGTAGTGTACCTTTATAGCCACCCAGTTACGTTGTGACGTTTGGCACACCCAAAGTATTCCTACGGTATCCAGGAGTTGCACAATCTCATGGTCTAAGGAAATGATACTTGACATTAGAAAAGCTTTAGCATACGAACTACACGATCTTTGTGCTAGGCTTAGGATTGGGTCTTGTCCATCACATCAATCTCCTAATGATGTGATCCCGTTATCAACGACATCCAATGTCCATGGTCAGGAAACCTTAACCATCTATTGATCAACGAGCCAGTCAACTAGAGGCTTACTAGGGACATGGTGTTGTCTATGTATCCACACATGTATCTGAGTTTCCTATCAATACAATTCTAGCATGGATAATAAACGATTATCATGAACAAGGAAATATAATAATAATCAATTTATTATTGCCTCTAGGGCATATTTACAACAAATGTATCAACCAAATAGCAAGAGAGACAAAAGAATAAAAAACACACTCTTTCGAAGCCTATGATCTATACATTTCTCCCCCTTTAGCAATAAGTTACCAAAAAGTTTGAAAAATGCATAGTGCTATGCATCTCTCTAGGCTTGATCTTCGGGAGGTGGTGTTGAGAGGACTCCAAGGACGAAAGCATCTGTAGAAGTTGTTGGAGCTGGTAGACTGGCAACTGGAGGTGGCACTGAAGCTGTGGTTTCTGGTGCTGATGAAGTTGCCCTTGTGTCAGCCATGGGCACTGTAGCAGACCTCTGACCTCTGGGCACTCTCTGAAAGGCATCTGTGGTAGCCTGCCCTTTCCTCTCCCCAGCTTCTTCCTGGAGCTGCTCAATAGCTATCTGCATCTCTATCACTTTAATATCAAGATCATAGAACTTGGTGTCAATGATCCTTTCCATGCTTTCTTGGTTTTTAGTCAGGGTGGCCAAGCCCTTCTCTATCCCCAAGGTTGCTTGAATCAGATATCCAAGTTGATCTTGTTTGCTTTTCAGAAACACTTGAGATGCCTCCTCAACTGATGTGGAGCATCCTATGGACATCACCATGTCAAGAGTCCATTTGGAAAGTGACACATGCGACATCTACTTCACATACATAAAGGTGAATCATCTCCTTTACACATGCTCACTTGACCCCTTCGAGGATGGTATACTACTTGACACCCCTCTAGTGTGCATGCATAGGTATTGTCGGAACACTAGGATGACGAGGAGGAGTGCAAGTGCCAAGGAACAACTACACCATCCGCGAGGGAAGCATGGAAGCGACGACGGAAGAAGAGGGAGACAGCTTCCAGGACCCGGACATCCGGCCCTGGCCCGGATATCCGGCCCCTGGACGTGTCACCAGCAGCAAGGAGCCAGCGGCCAAGTCTACAGGGCCGGACATCCGGCGCGTCCCGAGCCCCCGGACATCCGGCCACCAGCCCGGAAATCCGGACCCCGCCATTCTAGAGAGCAACAAGGTTGGACCCTGCCAGCCCGGACATCTGGCCCCAGCGCCCAGACATCCGGCGTCTCGGGAAGGCCCGGACATCCGCCTCCCTGCGTGCGTGCAGCGCATCTGGGCCGTGGCCCATGTACCCCTTCGCCCCTTAGACTATATATACTCCCCCCTCCACCTACGTCTTAGGGTTAGCGTTGTGATCGCTCATTTGAGAGATAGAGCTTCGCTCATCCATATCGGATCTACTCCACGAGAGAGACCGCGGCCCCTCTACGGAGAAGATCCACCTTGGATTCAAGACCCCTCACGGGAAGATCCCCTTGTGGATTCAAGACCTCCTCATGGAGAAGAATCGGTTACCTCTTGTATCGTCCGTTGTTGACTTTGGATCTTGTATCTCTCTTTGTGTTTTGAGGATCTAGCACATGTGTGATCATACTTGTTGGTTTGAGTGTTCTCTTGTGTTCCCCTCATGATTTTCCCCTCGTTTTCCTCCTCGTGTTCTTCGCGTTCTTCGCAGGATCCGCTCGTTTCGTGAAATATCGGGCCACTAGAGTTCTACCCTACATCATCTTGGTATCAGAGCCAGGTTGATCACGATTTCAGAGCCTCCCCGTTCTGTTTTCTAGCCTAATTTTGTTGTGTTCTTCCCCAATTTCGAAAATCCCCACCAAAAATAGCCCCCAAAGTTTTTTGTGATTTGTTGGTGAGATGAAGTTTTGTTGGATTTGATCCATGGATTTGCTTGGTTTCGAGTGGATCTAGCATATCCCCACTTTTCCCCACGTTCCATCCACAAAATCCATCAAATTTTGCCCTTGGAATCATCAATTTCCACCCCCAATTCGAAAATTTCCGCCCCAAACGAGATCTGGAATCGTCGGGCCAGACATCCGGGCCCCAAGCCGGACATCCGGCTCCTGGAGCACAAATTCCGCACGGTTCTGGACATCAGCCCCCGGATATCCGGCCCCCAAGCCCGGATGTCCGGCCCCTGGCATTTCAGCCTTTCCCATTTCACCGTTTTGTCCATAACTAATTCATCCGGAGTCCGTTTTTGATGTTCTTTAGCTCGTTGAAAAGCTCTTAACATCCCCCTTCCCAAAAAAATACTACCATCACCATTTGACCCCATCAAATTTTTGGACCTTTGGCATCTTTGCCTAGGGCTTCCACCACAACCTCCGCATAACCACCACCGACTTCCGCAACCTAACCAATTTTGTTCCCCATCACATTAGTGGTTGCTTGAGGAGTGATTTGAGTCTCCTAAGGTGTCTAGGATACTTAGGGATGGTTGCTTCTTCATCAACCACCACCACCACTTCCGCATAGGCTTACCAACCATACACTCCCGCCACCCCGACTTAACCCAATTTTGTTTGTGTTGTGAGTTGTGTCTCCTAAGGTGTTTCGGTTACTTAGGGACCGTGCTTCCAACTCCTACACCGTGTATAGTACACCACCTTACCCTCCATTTCCGCATTGCGTACTCTGCAACCCATCATTGCCATTCCGCAATTACATTGAGCTTCCGCCACCACCACATCCTGCTACCACCATTTTGACATTTGACGTTTGAGATTTTGAGTTCGCGGTTTTTCCGTTTCCTAAGGTGTTTCGGCTACTTAGGGATGAGTCTCCATCATCTTGGCATCTCCATCAAGATCACCGCCAGTCATCATCACCAAGGACGGTAACCTCCATATCAACTTGGTATCGTGGTATCCCTCCATTGTATATTCCCTTGCCATTGCATTGTTAACCCCTAGCCCATTTTGCGTTACTTGCCTATCGAGACTAGCCATTTGAGTATTGCCGACAACGTTACTTGTGCACATTAGTGATCTACACCATACATTGCATACATACCATATCATATTGGTATCATATCATCTCGTGTGCCTCAAGTTTGTTCCCGCTTATACACAATTTCTATCTTGGTTTGTGAATTTCGCAAAGTGGCCATATACAAAAAAAGCTTTTAAGCAAAAAAAGAGAGCAAAGAAGCTTGTAAGCAAGTGCCATAGCATCATACCACATTGCATATAAGATTGTCATATCCGATCATCTTGGATCATACCACCAGAACATCATTCATATATAGCATACTTGGGATAGAAAGTCGATACATTTTGCATCTTATAGGTTGTGCACAAGTGTCGTATCCGCTTATAGAGCAATCGTGGTAGCGTCTCTCTTGAGTTGTGCAACACAAGCGTTTTCCGTGGATTCCACATTTTGTGCTCATTCCTTGGTTGCACGATCCCATTTATCTATCCTTGTGTGTGTTTCCGTGTGCCATTCATTGCTATTGGTCTACTTGTTACACTTGCGAATTTGTGAATCTCTTTCAACATTATTGACTCTTGCTAACATTTTACATCAAATTTTTGTGCCACTATCCTCACCGAGCTCCACCATAAGCCTTATTTGTGTAGGTGTGAGAAACCGACAAGAATTGGTACCAATTGTGCTATTTCCTTATCCACATTGGAGTGATCATTGATCCACTTTCAACTTCGGTCAAGGTACATTTGGTATTCGTTCTTCTCTTTCTACCACTCACATTTTATCTTGGAGTGATGGATAGGCAAGGAATTTCATCTTCGGTCTACAACAACGACGACGAGTTCGATGCCACGAAAAACTCCAACGACGCCAAGATGCAAGCTCAAATGGAGGAGATCAAAGCCCTCATCAAGTCGTACAAGCGATCTTCCTCATCATCGAGAAGACGCTCAAGAGCACATGCCTCCGAGCTACCATCTTCGGCAAGATCACATCGGCATCGACACCGTCACCCACAAAGACGTGAAGGTCAAGAGCTCAACACCAACAACCTCTCAACGACTTCACCATCTCCCTTGGCATCTTCGCCAAGCGACTTCAAGGCATCTTTGCCTATGGACATACGGCATCTTCGCCCACAAGCACTTCAAGAGAAGCTCCCCAAGCTCAAGTCCGCGTATTCCACGAGCTACTATGACCTCGACATCGACCTTGCAATTCCTTTTTATGGGACTCTAGAACCCGAGGAGTATCTCGAGTGGGAGCGTTTGATGGACGACTACCTCAAGCTACATCAAGTTCCTCCGGAAGATCAAGTGAAGTGCGCCACAAGGAACTTCCACGACTACGCGTCCACATGGTGGCTTCACACACGTCCGGAGACCTACGACATGAGTTGGCCCAAGACGAAGAGAGCTTTGCGGCGAGAGTTCGTACCCCCAACCTACACGGAACAACTTCAACGCCAATTGGAGAACACCATCCAGGGATCCAAGTCCACCGATGAGTACTTCAAGGAGATGAAGAAAGCCTTGCGACGAGCCGGCGTGGACGACCCCATTTTGATGAAGTTCCACTTCATGATGGGATTACACAACGACATCTCCAAGACAATCTTCCTCGAGAAATACAAGTCCCTCAACGACAACTACATTGGTGCTCTCAAGGCGGAACAAGAACTCATGAAGGCCAAAGCTTCTCCACCCCAAGCTCACTTCACGATGACCAAGCTCCATGAGAACGAGCATGAGGCTAGTACCACCAAGATGTCCAAGCCCGACGAGCTCCAAGACGATGCTCCCAAGTCCGACTTCACCGCCATCCATCTTTGTGGCATTGATGATGCTGAGTCTACTTCGACTCTTTTTCAAGATGGTGCGGCGACAAGTACGACTACGGAGAACCGCAAGGACCAAGCTTTGGAGGCGAGTGACAAGGTGGCGAGCAAGGATGATGTTTCCATCTTTGGAGGCGAGAGTGATGATGTGCCATCTTCGGCCTTCATCCACGGCGACGATGACGAGATGGTTGAGCATGGGATTTTCCCTTCGACCATGGCGACGTATGATGACTTGAGTGACTTTTGCCACCATATTGAGAGTGAGAGTGACTTCACCACTAGACACATATATGATGTGTTACCCCAATTCCCATGTGAGGAGAGCCACAACCCCCACCACTTGAATGAGATGAGTGACTCCACCATACGTGAGATTGAGTGCACCTATTTTGTGGGAGTGAGTGAACCACCACATAGATAGAGTGAGATAGTTAATAGGTCATGTGAGGCCACTTTCAACACTAACGAATTGACCTCTACCTCTATTGTGTCTTCTCATTTGGTGCTAGGTACCATCTATGATGACGCGCCAATTCTCGACGACTTTGTCCTACCCTTGGACAAGACGATGGCCATGGTGGAATGTGATGCACCCCCCACATGGTTCAATCAAGATGAAGATGACCACCATTTGGTCTTTCCCACCTCACCTACACCACATGAGTGGAATGACAAAGGTAACATAGGTGAAGGTGATGCTCTAGTCCCACTAGTGGACATTCTTAACGTTGATTGCTTGCATGACGTTGATCAACCTATTTCCATGCTTCATGCTAGTGTGACTTCCCCATGCGATGATTTACCCATTTATGATGAGTATGATGATTGCCATGTGGAGTCTATTAGTTGTGATGCCATGTTACATAGGATTTCTTGTGCTAATTCTCTCGGTCACATCATGTTTGCCAATCGACTTGACTTGTCATATGCTATGCATGAGATCAACCACATGTCATATTTGCAATCTCTTCATAGTGACTATGCATATGCCATTAAGATTAACCCAATTTGCACTTATGGCATAGATGACAAGCCCATAGTTATTGGCATTTGTTTTTCTTGTGATGATATTGATATGCTTCCTTTGCATTATTTATCTCATATGCCATGCCATGACCACCTAGCTTCAGATATGCATTGTTTTGGGTGTTGCCCATTTTCTCCATATGATGTTTCCAATATTGCTCATGAGGGAGACCCCCATAGTTTCCTCAAACATTTTAGGACATTTTGATCACCCCCATCCATTGCATGATCGTCATACTTATGTGCACAATATGCTCCCCATGAATACACATGATATTGATGTGCCATATATTTGTATGCTCAATTTGCATCCCCATCATGTTATACACAATAACTATTCTTTCATGATGGATGACATGTTCTTATACCATGCATCAAATTTCTTTGAGCAACGCTTATCTTGTGCTAACTCACACGTGCACATACACATCATGAATTCTTGTCAACATCACATGTGTACATTTACCACACACACAATCTCTTTCGTTTGTGTCTCTTTTGTGTAGGTACCCACGAATTCTTGTCAACCTCGCAATCCCACGAGTTGACAAAACGAGCTCTAGAGAGCAACGATGACTTGGGATCCCATGGAGTGTCTTTCCCACCGCTCTCTTCACGCAAAGACTTCGCGCATTTCTTCTACATGAGCCTCACTTGGCTATGGGTTATTGTCCATTATATATCCTTTGCCCATCTTGCCATGTTCACTATGCACGATATGTTCATTACTATGCCTTTGCCATGCACTCGTGACCCATGCTTTGCATTACACATGATGATTGATTCTAGTACTTCTATGTGTATTTGCAAGCTTGGTGGAGATATCACTTATTATTGCCATGTTTGCTTTGTGCCCCATGCCTATGATGATACTATGATATTGCTTTGTGTTTGTGCTTGCGATATGTCATGTGCATTGCCTATACCTATTATTTACTCACATGACATCATTGCCATGATTTCCTCTAGTATGTTGCATCTTCGCACTACTAGCTTGCACGACTTGATTCTTATGATTGCTTGCCTTGTTGCATCACCGATGATTCATACTTGCTCACTTCATGCGGTTGATGACAACCATCTACATGCTTATGACATGGTTGTTATTGCTTGCCGTCATATATCTCCATATGTTGCCTCTCTCATGCTAGATGATTTGCCATGTATTGAGTGCAATTATGCCTTTAGTCTTGATAATTAGTTTGCCCCCATAGCATTCTCGCATATATTTGGAGATTTTGTCATTTCTCTTGTGAAGCATGCTTGTCTTACCTCTTTGCACCATATACCTAGTGCCATGAATATTGCCATTGTTGCATCATATTCTTCACGCACTTGTGCTTCTAATGGTTATGTGCAAGAGAAGAGAACCATCATGATGGATGATGTGTTTATCTACCATGCGCATACATTCTTTGCTTTCTTGTGTGCATGTGTAGGATACTTGGACTTTGTGTCGACTTCCGCTTCACGTGAGTTGACAATTCGAGCTCTTGAGAGCAAGCTGCATACATTCGACAATGACTCGCTTCTACAACACCTTTCATACCACTTCAACATTGTGAAGGACACACAAGAACATGCTTTCAAGGTGATATCCTTCTCTTTTGAGAACCCCCAAACCATGAGCATGCATATTGTGGATCATACTACTTGTGTTGCTTGCACCATGCGACTTATTTGTCATCTTGGACCCCTTGCTTGCGCACATGTTAGAGATCTTGCTTCCACTTGTCATTTTCACACTTCCATGCATCATGATATATATGCCTTGTGTGTTGCATCCAATTCTTGGATTATTTGCTCCTATCACATGCTTGGTTGCAACAATATCATTTCTTCACATATGCCATGTCTTATTGATTGCTACATGCTTGCCTTGATTGCCTCACACATGATGAACAATTGCTCTTTCTTTTGTGTTGAGTGTCACACTATCTTCACTACACCCTATGCACGTATTGCTTGGATTGTCTTGCACTTGATCCATGTGTTTAGACATCTCACCTTCTTTGGTGTTGCGAATGCTTCTTATGCCTACCATAGACCTTTCATTGAGCAATTTGCCCATGCTTGCAATGAACTTGAGGTAGATGCTTCTTCTGTTGTCACACATATGTGCATCACTACCTCACATTCACATGATTGTCCCCATGATTTCTTTAATTGTGCTCGATTGATATGCTTACATCTCATGTCACAATCCTTTGTCACACCATATGCTTTGCATGATGACAACACTTGTTTGGTGAATCACCTCTTGAATGCTTGGTTTTGCACTAATGCTAACCACATTTGTTTTTCCAAGTGTTTGTTGTCTTTGCTACTTTTGAAGGAATCCCAAGATGGTGCAACATTGGAGAGTGCCCATTTCGAGCTTCAAGATGACGAGAACTTGGTGATCGACCACTCCTACACGGCGACGCCATCTCTTTCCCATGGTGATTTGGATTTCGATCCAAGGTCGGATCTTTCCCAAGGGAGGGGAGATGATGTGGAGCATCCTATAGACATCACCATGTCAAGAGTCCGTTTGGCAAGTGACACGTGCGACATCTACTTCACATACATAAAGGTGAATCATCTCCTTTACACGTGCTCACTTGACCCCTTCGAGGATGGTATACTACTTGACACCCCTCTCGTGTGCATGCATAGGTATTGTCGGAACACTACGGATGACGAGGAGGAGTGCAAGCGCCAAGGAACAACTACACCATCCGCGAGGGAAGCATGGAGGCGACGACGGAAGAAGAGGGAGACAGCTTCTAGGGCCCGGACATCCGGCCCCTGGACATGTCACTAGCAGCAAGGAGCCAGCGGCCAAGTCTATAGGGCCCGGACATCCGGCACGTCCCGAGCCCCTGGACATCCAGCCTCCAGCCCGGAAATCCAGACCCCGCCATTCCAGAGAGCAACAAGGTTGGACCCTACCAGCCCGAACATCTGGCCCCAGTTCCCGGATAACCGGCGTCTCGGGAAGGCCCGGACATCCGGCCCGACGCCTGGACATCTGGCCCCCTGCCTGCGTGCAGCGCATCTGGGCCATGGCCCATGTACCCCTTCGCCCCTTAGACTATATATACCCCCCTCCACCTACGTTTTAGGGTTAGCGTTGTGATAGCTCATTTGAGAGATAGAGCTTCGCTCATCCATATTGGATCTACTCCACGAGAGAGACCGCGGACCCTCTACGGAGAAGATCCACCTTGGATTCAAGACCCCTCACGGGAAGATCCCCTTGTGGATTCAAGACCTCCTCACGGAGAAGAACCGGTTACCTCTTGTATCGTCCGTTGTTGACTTTGGATCTTGTATCTCTCTTTGTGTTTCGAGGATCTAGCACATGTGTGATCATACTTGTTGGTTTGAGTGTTCTCTTGTGTTCCCCTCATGATTTTCCCCTCGTTTACCTCCTCGTGTTCTTCGCAGGATTCGCTCCTTTCGTGAAAGATCGAGCCACTAGGGTTCTACCCTACATCATCAACACTTGGCATCTTTGCAACTTTTTGAGCCTTTGCCTTCTCTTTCTTTTCTTGTGCCTGCACAGAAGTGGGATCTTCTTCATTCATGACAACAGTGTTGTCCTCAAAGTTTGGTCTCAAAGGTAGATGCCCCTTGTCCAAAAGATATGTGTCTGTGCCCTTCTTGGAGTTGATGAGCACCTGAATATGTGGAGCATACCCACAAGATCTCTTTTGATCTGCACCTGTCCTCTTGATTGTTTCCACAATTAGGCTCATGACTTTAAACTTTTGGGGCACATCAAAAAGTTACAGCAAGTTAATTGAATGGCCTCTGATCATCTTGTGATCTCCAGATTTTGGCAACAAAGTATGCCTCAGAATGGTATTGATTGTGGCCAAACCAGACAACAAATAGTGAACAGACCCAAGCTTATGAGTTTCCAATGCTTTGTTTGGAATCTCCTTGTACATGTTGGCCATAGAGTTGTGTTCTTTCTTCTTCTTGGCATAGAAATCCAAGTCATCTTCATGCTCTTCAGGGGCATTGATCAATTTGCCCCACTCATCAACAGTAGATTGGTACCTTGTACCCTCAGACATCCAAACTATTATTCCATCTAGATAGAAATGAGCTATATAATAGAATTGCATAATGAGCTCATCATTCCATTTGGTAAGCTTATGACCTACAAACTTGTCCACTCTGCAAGATCTGAAACTTTCATGCACTCCTGGAAAATGATCTTCATTGCTGTCAATATATTTCCAATCCATCCACTTCATATCACAGACAATGTGCTTCTTGTCAAGCAATATGGTCTCATAGAAATCCTGCTGCTCTTTGGTATGGAACCTATATTCTGCAACAGTCCTTCTCTTTGTAGCATATGGATCAGACTGTCTCCAAAGTTTGAGACCTGCATCCTTCTTGATGTTCATATCTTCTGCCACTGGATGGCTGTCATCATGATCTGGATTTTTGGTTTGAGCTTCCTAAGTACTTGGGCTTCAACATCTTCTTCATAAATCTCAGGCACTGGGGCCTTGTTCTTCTCAGCAGCTGGAATATTTCTTGTGCTTCTCTTGGGCTTTGAAGTCTTTGAAGCTTGAACAGAGGCTTTGGGGCAGTCTTGGGCTTTGAAGGGCCAGCCCCAGACTTGATGGCATCCCCCATCAGCTTTTGAGTCTTTGATGCTAGTGCAGCATCCTCTTCCTCTTCTTCATCTTCAGCTGGATCTCTCATCATAGAGGATCTACCAATGACTCTGGCAGTGGTCTTCTTGACCCTCTCTTTACTTTTCTTACCCTCTACAGCAGCCTCTTCAGCATTTGACTTGGAATTTTCAACAGTTGAGGCCCTAGCCTTTAAGGTTGGCACCCTCTTTGCAGGGGCCTTCTTGTGCATACCAGGCTTGGTGGATGCAATTGAGCCAAACTCATTTTTAACAACTCTTTTCTTGGAGCTAACTTCCTCCTCAGCAGCAACATAGTCCTCATCCTCCCAGTCTGAGTTTCTCTTCTTTCTTGTCCTTGTAGCTGCCTTGGGCAGATTGCTTGGAGTGCTCCTGATGCCCTCATCATAGCTGCTAGAGGGACTAGTGCCCTCGCTCAGGTTCATCTACTCTTCTGACTTGTTTTGGCTATCACTCTGGTCATACATACTGGCAAAGCAAACTGACTGTTGACCCGGTGAATAGATATAGATGAGGAAGAGTGGATGAGCATCACAAAGTGCAGAGGTTTTGCAAAACAAATGAATCAAAAACTTAGTTTTAGTTTTCCATAGAAAGCATTTCGGAGCTACCGATTTTTCAAACTCGGTGACACCGAAGCAACTTTTGGAGTCTAAACTAGTGAAATCGGTCGGACCAAGACACTGTTCGGTGACTCCGAGATTGCTAGGGTTTCACAGAGAGTTGAACTTGGTCACACCGATTTGCAACTTTCGGTCAGACCAAGAAGTGCAAGTGCAATGGCCTGGGCCAAATCGGTGAGACCGATTTCCACAATTCGGTCGATCCGAGATGAGTTCGGCGGAAACCTAACCCTAAATTTTCGAATCAAATCTAATCTATGGGATGTTCTGCTGGATAGGATGATCTCAAATGTGGCAAGAAACATGGCATTGACCTTGTGCTTAGAATTGGAGGTAAAAAGAATGCACAAGGGGTCGAACTCATACCCTAGTTCGACTATGAGCTCGCTACGGCGGCAACGGTGGTGTTGAAATCCGTTGACGGTGATGGAAGCCAGCGGCGGGAGGTCACTGGCGACGAGAATACGATCCGGAGACCCGAGGCGGCAGAGCAGGACACGCGCGGGACGAAGGGTTTTGGAGAAGTTTCCAATATTCAATCCATCGGTATATATATCCTGACACTGTCGGTGTGACCGTGTGGAACAACTCGGTGGCACCGAGATGCAGAATCGCCAGCGGTTACTGCAACTTGGTTTGACCGAAAGTTCTAATCGGTTGCACCAAGATTAAAACCTAGATCAACTCAGTGAACTCGGTCAGACCGAAAATGATGAATTGGTTGTACCGAAATGCACATAGAGGTTTTGGAAGTTTAAGTCTATGACGAATCAGGGACTCCGAGTGCTCCTCACACAGAGTGTTCGAATCTGACTTGATCAAAGTTTGTGATGTAGCATGAACAGAGTTTGAGATGAGAAAACCATAGATAGCTAGAGGAGGTTCTTAGGCATTCTTATCCATTCACTTGGCAAAAGAAAAAGCGCCAAACAATCAAAACAACAAATGGATGTCCTCGAATGAGTAAAATATGCAATCACCATGCTCACACAATAAAATGGCAAATGAAATATGTGACAAAGCATGCACAAACACTCTAGCATCTATCAAGCAATTGGCGATGACTAGGTCAGCTATATATGAGTATATTGACTGAGGAGTCAAATGAGAACATTTGATCGTAGGTCATACTCATCGTTTAAGCACAAGTGGGGTTACCACTTTTACATAAAGCATTGTTGTGTTCACACCATTAGAGTTGCTTTAGCTCAATTCTTAGAGTAAAGCTCCCCCTAGATGTGATATCCCCCCTAAGAGGGATGAACTAACCTTGGGTTTTGTCGATGATGAATTCATGTAGTTGTTGAAGATGTGGATGCTTAGTGTTGATGTAGATCATTCAGAGCAATCCATTGGAGTGAGTTGCACTTTCAATACCTACACGGGTTAGTCCCACAAGGAACAAACAAGGATATCCATAGACATAGGGTGATGTTCACACAAGATGATGTCCATGAAAGCATTAGGTTACCTTATCCCTTGTCTTACCAACAAGAGGGTTTGTGACTCCTTGAACAAGTGAAAGTTGTGGAAGTTGTTTAAACTTGTCCTCGCCAAGATGATATGAGTGAAGTATGTTGGCAGAGTCACCCACAAGAACTCTGTAGTTCTTCTTCTTCGGGACCCACATTAACTTGATGGTAATCCTTGGAGTTGTAGTCGTACTTGATGAAGTAGAACTTGATGTAGTCTTGGGAACCCACATGACCAAGGCCTTGGGAGCTTCTTCAAATGCATCAATCTCCTCTTGAAGCTTGTCCTTCCCTTTTTGCTTGTGGTCTTGTGGTGGAAGATCTTGAGCTTGTGTCCCCTTGAAAGAAGTAGGGTCATACTTCTCTTGTTGAGGAACAAACTTCGTCTTGGGTTATTGATCTTCTTCCCACTCAACTACATTGGCATTGAACTTTCGTTCAAAACCAACACCTTGATTCTTCCGGTGCCTTCCTTGCTTGCGTACAATTTCCTCAAATTGCTTACTTCCGGGAAGGCTCTTGTAAACACCTTTCTCTATAATTCCCTTAAATAAGCTATTTTCTTGCTCAAGTGTAACTTGGCTAAGAGAATCATTAGTGGAATCAAGAGAACTACTAGAAGCAACAATATTGGATTTAACATGATTATTGTTACTGCTAGTGGAAGAATCTTTCTTGTTCATGTTGCTAGACTTTACTTGTGGCATGTAAGTAGACAAGAGTAAACGCTTGGCAATGTAAGAAGAATTTTTCTTGCGAAGATCATCATTGATTTCTTTTAAGAACCCATGCTCTTGCTCAAGGTTGAGCTTTTCGAAGCGTAGCTTCTCACGAGTCTTTAAAAGATCTCGATGATTTTCCAAGGTAGTTTCATGAGCTAACTTAAGAGTATTTAGTACTTTAGTTAGACGCTTAATATCATTCTTATCATCATCATTCATTTTATCTTGATTAGCATGATTAATAGCAATTTCATTATAGTCTTCATCACTAGAGTTGTCAACAAGTAAATCATCATCACCTATCAAATCATCTTCATCACTACTAAAATCAACAAACTCGGGGTGTGATACCTTTGGGCCTTTAGCCATGAAGCATCTTCCGATTCCTTCATTTGGTGAGTCAGATATGTCGTAGGAGTTGGTTGACACAAGTGCTAGACCGGCAACACCTTCATCTGGAGTATATTCGGAGTCAGAGCGATAACTTCTCTCGGAGTGATTGTTGGAGTCAGAACCGGATACCCATTCACCAACATGAGCTTGATGTCTTCGTTTTGTATAGCTCCTAGATGACTTGTCCTTCTTTTCCAAATCCTTGCTTCCGCGAGAGGTTCTTCGTTCATAACGATCATCTCTACTCCTTCTATCTCTTGGAGGTGAATCTTCTCTTCTACTTCTCCTTTTGGGAGAATCTTCTCTTCTTTTGTAGGGGGGCGTACACTCATTTGAGTAGTGTCCGGGTCTTCCAGAATTATAGCAATTACGCTCACGACTCGAAGATTTTTTGTCATTGTAGGACCTTGACTTGGAACTTCTTTCTTTGCTTCTACTCTTGTAGAACTTGTTGAAATTCTTCACCATTAAGCTCAATTCCTTGTTGAAGGTTTGTTTATCACTAGATGATGTAGGAGCGTCACATGAGGCTTTGTAAGCACCACTTGACTTGTTGTGAAGCTCTTCTTTATCCTTGAGTGACATCTCATGAGCAACAATTCTTCCAATGACTTCCGTTGGCTTGAGATCTTTGTAATTGGGCATCATTTGGATCAATGTGCACATGGTATCATATTTTCTATCCAAGGCTCTCAGGATCTTCTTGATGATGAATCTATCGGTCATCTCTTCAGTTCCTAAGCCGGCAATCTCGTTTGTGATGAGAGCAAGCCTAGAGTACATTTCAACAACACCTTCACCATCCTTCATTTTGAACTTGTCAAGTTGACTTTGAAGCACCTCTAATTTGGATTCCTTGATGGAGTCGGTACCTTCGTGCATATCAATCAAAGTATCCCAAATTTCCTCGCATTCTCAAGACGGTTGATTTTGTTGAATTCTTTGGGGCACAATCCATTGAAGAGGATATCGCAAGCTTGAGCACTGTATTGTAGCATCTTCAACTCTTTTGCGCTAGCTTCACGGTTCGGTTCTCTCCCATCAAATAATACACCTTGCAAGCCAATACACACAATAGCCCAAATGGCGGGGTTATGTCCAAGAATATGCATTTTCATCTTATGCTTCCAACTAGCAAAATTAGTACCATCAAAGTAAGGACCTCTACGGTGGTAATTTCCCTCGCTAGACGCCATCCTCTCCTAGGTTGTGAAACCAAGGCTATGATCACCCAAAGCTATGGAAATCAAGGCAAATGGAGACCAAAGCTCTGATACCACTTGTAGGATCGAAAGTACGTCTAGAGGGGGGTGATTAGACTACTTGACCAAATAAAAAATCTATCCTTTTCCCAATTTTAAGTCTTGGTAGATTTTAGCAACTTAGAGAAAGTTAAGTAATCAAACCTACACATGCAAGTATAAAGAGTATAGCAGCGGAATGTAAAACATTCCACATGAAGGTAAAGGGAGGAGTTTGGAGGGAGCAAACGCAATGTAGACATGGAGATTGTTGGCGTGGTTCCGATAGGTGGTGCTATCGTACATCCATGTTGATGGAGACTTCAACCCACGAAGGGTAATGGCTGCGCGAGTCCACGGAGGGCTCCACCCACGAAGGGTCCACGAAGAAGCAACCTTGTCTATCCCACCATGGCCATAGCCCACAAAGGACTTGCCTCACTAGGGTAGATCTTCACGAAGTAGGCGATCTCCTTGCCCTTACAAACTCCTTGGTTCAACTCCACAATCTTGTCGGAGGCTCCCAAGTGACACCTAACCAATCTAGGAGACACCACTCTCCAAAAGGTAACAGATGGTGTGTTGATGATGAACACCTTGCTGTTGTGCTTCAAATTATAGTCTCCCCAACACTCAACTCTCTCTCACAGATTTTGATTTGGTGGAAAGATGATTTGAGTGGAAAGAAACTTGGGAAAGGCTAGAGATCAAGATTCTTATGGTTGGAATGTAATATCTTGGTCTCAACACATGAGTAGGTGGTTCTTTCTCAGAAAATGTATGATGGAAGTGTAGGCACGTTCTGATGGCTCTCTTCATGAATGAAGAGTGGGTGGAGGGGTATATATAGCTTCCACACAAAATCTAACCGTTACACACAATTCACCAAACTCGGTGGGACCGAGTCATGAAACTCGGTCAGACCAATTTAGTTCAAAATGTGAACGTTATGGTTTTCGGTGGGATTGACATGTCAACTCGGTGGGACCGATTTCATTAGGGTTAGGGCATAACTTAATCTCGGTGAGACCGATCAAATAAACTCGGTAGGACCAATTTCTGTAATAGGCAAACAGAGAGTTGGCTAGGCAAACTTAGTGGGAACGAATTGCTCATTTCGTTAAGACCGAAACGTTACGAAAGGGAAAGAGAGAGTTTGCATTGCGAACTCGGTGGGACCGATCGCTGATCTCGATTGGACCGAAATGTTATGAAGGGAAATAGAGATTTTGCAATCCCATCTTGGTGAGACCGAGATCCCTATCGGTGAGACCGAAGTGACTAGGGTTTCTGGCAATGGCTATGTCAAATGAAGTCGGTGGCGCCGGATAGACAGAATTGGTGGGGCCGACTATGACTTTTGGTTTGGAACATATGTGCATATGAGAAAGTGGTTGAGGGCTTTTGGAGCATATCACTAAGCATTTTGAGGAAGCAAGCCATCAAGCAACACCTCATCCGCTTTTAATAGTATTGGCTTTTCCTATGGACTCAATGTGATCTTGGATCACTAAAATGAAAATGTAGAGTCTTGAGGTTGAGCCAATATGTGTCCTTAGCATCTTGAGGGGTCCACATTCCTAATCCATGCCATGCCAATCATTGAACTTTCTAAAATGATCATCTTGAAATAGCATTAGTTCAATGAGCTATATGTTGTTAGGAATTACCAAAACCACCCAAGGATAGTTGCACTTTCAATAATCCATTTATTAATCTAATTTACATTTCATATTAAGCACACAATATATTTCATTTTCATATTAAGGAAGCAGGATTTCATAATTGAAATACATCAGAGTACAACATCATATAGCTTCAGCACTCAGCTACCCCATTACACAACTGCACCAGCACCTTTCACATGCAACATCTATAACCTTTCAAAATTAGCATCATAGACGGTACATAGACATATGTATCTCATCTGGAAAACTATTGAAGCGGAAAGCGAATATTGAGCCTTCATTGATGTTGAAGGTCTTTGCAACTTTAGGCCAGTGCATATGGATGATTGACCGTCCATCCTTTGTCCTCTTCAGGAACACTTCAATATTGAACCGTGGGTGTTGTATGAATACCTTCCTTGCCTCCTGACCATACAGGTGGTTTGAGAGGTAATCATCAGTAAACTGCTTTGGAAAGGCCTGAAAACAAGGATGTGCATAAATATCATCTCTATATTGGAAATGGGGCAAAGGAAAAAAGGCAAGGTATAATAGTTACTACCATCCTGTAGTGAACTGATGTCTTCTTCATTGTGCAGACAAAGATCTTTTTGTTTTTTGTTGCTAATTTCTTTATCCTAACAATCTTTCTGAGTTTCTTGACTTGACTGATATTCATGGACAACTCATTTCCACATATGCAAAAAGGGTCGAACAGTGGGTCAAAACCTCTGATAGCAGGACCTACATGTGCAAGACCAAATTGTTAAAAACCTAAATATTAGAATGGTTCCTGCAATTGCACAATAATGTGCTATTAGACAAAGGACCATGCATGTGCAAACCTTGATTGTAAACCTCAGTTCTTCCCATTGTTTCCCTGCAAAGCATATAAGGTAGTTAGTGATCAGGTTAAGTGAGGGTTTGCATGCTATTAGTAAAATATGTTGATGAAAAATAAGCATATTGCAGATTCATCAGATTAATTCAAGCCACATGGAAAACCCATTTATCCAAACCAAGCATGATTAAGAACAAGGAAATATAGCAATTGTATATGTTTCTCATGTATTAAGTGCTGCCAAATTGATTTATTCCTCATGCACAACAATACAAAATTCTACCCACGACAATTGGACATCACATTGCAGAATTGAACCAAACAGTTAACTAAACACCACAACAAATGAACCAAACACTAACTGAGCACCACATTTCACAATATAACATACTCCTAATAGAAGATCGGACAGTTAACCAAACCAAGCATGCTTAACAACTTGAAAATATAGCAATTGTATTTGTTTCTCATGTATTTAGTACAACCAAATTTAATTTATTTCTCACATGGTATACAATAACAGAATGCACCCACAACAATTGAACATCGCATTGCAGAATTGAACCAAACAGTTAACTAAACACGACAAGAAATGAACCAAATGTTAATTGAGCACCACATTGCACAATGTATAACATACTAGAAGATGAGACAGTTAACCAAACCAAGCATACTTGACAACTTGGAAATATAGAAATTGTATTTGTTTCTCATGTATTTTTTAAATAAAAATTCGATTTATTTCTCACATGGAAGACAATACAAAATTGCACCATGAAGAACTGAACATCACATTTGCATAATTGAACCAAACAGTTAACATAACATGACAACTAATTAACCAAACGGTTAATAAGTGAGCACCACATTGCACGACATATATAACATATACACTAGAGCAATAGATTGCATGGTAAAACTAGATAGCACAATTCACTAGAATTTGTTAAGGAAAGGCAGTAGCTAGCAAACTGAACATGGGTCCTTATAGGCAGCTAATAAGACAAGCTACTCCTCCTCATCGGAGATATAGATGATGATTGGCTCCTTGGACATGGAAGAGGGCGAGGCCTCCACATCGTGGGTGCCCTCGTCGTAGTGGTGAGTTGCCTGAATTGCTCCGGGCACCAACCTGTTGGCTCTCGAGTTTAGGTAAGCAGGTGCACCCTGAGAAAACACCTCATAGTCTTCGTCGAAGGCACCGAGGGTGGCCTCGAGAAAACGCCATGAATTGTCGTTTAAAGCAGCCAACCACGTCTTGGCGTCGGCGTGCAAGGCCTTGACGGTGGCCTCAACGGCAAGGTGCTCCTCCAAGATGTGGGGGTCGGCACGAATGGCGGCCATCGCGACCTCATCCGCGCCGGCGGCCGTGATTTGCTTCTCCGCTACCGAATGCTCCTTGAGCTCCTGGCTATACTGCGTGCACCATGTCTTAGGGCGGCGCTTATTTTGTGGAGGAGTCGGTGATTTGGGTGGAAGGTGTCGCACTGGCGGTCGGGGCATGTGGGATGTGGAAGGAGGAGGAGGATGGGGGTCGGGTGTGGATTACCTGCCTGGATAGACGAGGCCAAGCAGCGTGAAGGAGAGTCGCCAGCAAGGAGGCGGCACTGCAAGCAAGGAGTGAAGGTTTCAACTTGGAAAGGAAGGCATAAACATGGGAAATGTGGCTTTTGGTAAGGGGGAGGGGCGGGGAGGTAGATATTTCCGTGGAAGCCGAAAATTTTGAATCGGTTTAGCAAAAAAACTAGCGCGCAAAGTGTCATCAGACACGGTCGCTTATTCAGAATTGTGTACGATATGTGAACATCACAAACGATTCAGGTAGCTTAACCCGTGTGTGATGAGTTTGAATGTCAACAATTTTGGTTTGAATTTCCCTGTTTACAGTGGTCATCCACGTCATTGCATAATTTGGGTACACAAAGGAGACTGCAACACACCCATACTTTTTAATCGAGCAAGTTCAGCAATTAAATAGAGCTAGCTGACCTAAAAATTACTCTAACAAATTAAAGACTGGCGCTCTTAATTAAAAAAACAAAGAGTACTACTATGACTAGTGCTCGTCGATCTCTGCCGCCTCCTCCATGTCCAGCTCGCGCCCGACGGTCTCCTAGGGAAGGGGCTCCATGGAATCCATCACACCATACTCGGCAAGCATCTCGCCATTCGTGTCCGCCATATCTTTGGAAAAGGCCGCCACAAGCTGGGCGTGGGCGGCCGCGATATGGGGCCGGACGGGCTCCGTCGTGGCAAGGTATGCGGCGGAGGAATGGACGACTGCTCGAACGCTCTCGGCGATTGCCAACTCTTCGGCCGTGGGTTGTCGATCGTTGTCAGAGAAGCTTCGTTTTATTTGTGCGGTGAACGGCACGAGCTGGGCATGGGTGGCATCGACATGGTCATGGGCGGCCTCCATCGGGGTAAGGACGCCACTACGAATGGACAGCTGCTGTGCTGCTCTCGACAGTTGCTATCCCTGAGGCAGATGTTGCTGCCGCCACCTGAGAAGCAATAACGGCCGTTTGGGCTGCCTTGGCCACCCGATTGCAGATTGCAGCCGCGCTCACGAAGCTTGTTAGCACACGCTTGGCGGCTGCAGCCGTGCTCTCGCCGAAGTGGGCCGTCGAAGTTGCCCTCACGATGCGGGTCCACGTCCCCATCTTTCACCGGCGATGAGTGGAATGATATTTGGGGAGTGAGCTAGTGTGCTTGGCACGCCAGCTGTGGACTGTAGCCGACGCACCTTCTCGTGTAAGTCGTATGCGTACTATACCCTGACCGTGCTCTAATATATTTTGTGCTTCATCTCACATGGTTGGTGATAATAAACTGTGTGCGATCTACTTGATTTTTCGTTTTGATTTGAATTACATAATGGGGTCACAGCTGCAAAGGATGGTGTTTGAATTGCTAGAAATTTTATCTGCAGTGAACATGCAACCATAGGTGTGTCGTCAAAAAATTGGAATTATTCAGGGTTCGTTTGGACATTTTTATACATTAAATTGGTTTTCTAGCAATTTCAGGTGCACAATTCAAATTAAACTGCATGTACATGATCCGGTGCACCAAAATGGTTTGTAAAATGATATATGTGTCCATGGGTTGATGCTTATGTCCCATGCAAAGAAATGGGGATGAATTTCAAACACCACGACACCGTGGCTCTCCGGCAAACGTTGAGGTGCTTGCTTTTGTAATTCTAGTAAATCCAAAAGCCGTTTGAAATTCATGAACCTTGGCATGCTATCATGGAATGGCATCAACATGCTGGGGTAAAAAATATTGTCCCATTTTGGCTAGGTTATGGTATAAGCTTCTCACAAACCAGAGCTTCTCACAAGAAGCCTCGTGGTTCTGTTAGGGAAACGTGTCACCTTTGTGGACAAAACAATATTTGTTGCCTCTTATTCCTTTCAATTTTTTCCTGGTGTCAACATAGAACAACAGGAGTGTCGTGTTATTTTTTGGATTTTTTCGTGGATCATTTGGACATTTTTATACATTAACTGAGGTTTCTAGGCATTTATGTGCATAATTCAAAACTGAACTACATGCACATGCTCTCGTCCATAAAAACAGGTTACAAAATCAATTATTTTTCCTTGGTTGCGAGCTTAGGTCACTTGCAAGAAATGAAAATGAATGTAAAACACCTTGACACTTTCGCTCGGCCGCTAACATTGGGATACCTGGTTTTAAAATTCTAGTAAATCGAAAACTCGTTTGAAATTCATAAAACTTGACATGATATCATGGAATGGCATCGACATGCCGTGGTAAAAATATTGTCCCATTTGGGGTAGGTTTGGGTATAAGCTTCTCGCAAACTAGAGCTTCTCTAACAACAAGCCTGATGGTTTCTGTAGGGAATGTGCCACCTTGGGGGATGAAATGATATCTATTGTCTCGTCTTACTTTCAATTTTTTCTCATGTCAACATAAAACAACAGGAGTGTTGTGTCAATTTTTGGGATTTTTCGGGGTTCGCTTGCACATTTTTATACATTAACTGAATTTTCTATGCATTCATGTGCATAATTAATATCTGAACTACATGCACATGCTCCAGTGCATATAAATGGGTTGGAAAATCAAATGTGTGTCCTTGGTTGCAACGTTAGGTCCCATGCAAGAAATGGGAATGAATGTCAAAGTCCTTTGCCATCGTCGCTCGCCCGCTAACATTGAGATACATGGTTTTAAAATTCTAGTAAATCGAAAACTCATCTAAAATTCATGAAACTTGACATGCTATCATGAAACGGCATCAACATGCAGTGGTAAATATATTGTCCCATTTTGGGCAGGTTGGGGTATAAGCTTCTCCCAAATCAAAGCTTCTCGCAACAAGACTCATGGTTACGGTAGGGAACGTTTCCCCTTTCTAGACTAAACGAAATCCGTTGCCGCTTCTTGATTTCAATTTTTTCTCTAGTGTCAACATAGAACAACATACATTAATTGAGTTTTCAAGGCATTTGTGTGCATAATTCAAATTTGAACTACATGCACATGCTCTAATGCATATAAATTGGTTGAAAATTCAAATTTGTGTCCTTGGTTGCATGCTAAGTCCCATGCAAGAAATGAGAATGAATGTCAAACACCCTGCCACCGTCACTCGGCAGCAAACACTGAGATACCTGGTTTTTAAATTCTAGTAAATCCAAAACTCGTCTAAAATTCATGAAACTTGGCACACTGGTGTGCGTCGATCCTAAACAAACGGTTTTTAACCCCTTTCCGCGACGACATATGGAACCGTCTCCAAGTGAGTGTGGGGGGGTCCTTCCTACACGACCCAGAAACCGTCGGGGATAGGGAGCCTTGATGCATAGTGTTGTCCATGTATAACCGTTTCCGATATCTCGAATATCCCAAACGATTCATCCTTGCCACTCGTTTGTGCTTGCATTGCCATCACAGTCAGAGTTTTGTGGTTCTGCCTAAAACCAGGCAGATTCCAGGCAAAGAAGTTTCCTAGGCAGATTCTAGGCACGGGGGATTTACGATGCTTGGCACATCACAAACAGTTCATGATTATAAACCGTGTACGATAGGTAGACAATCACACACATTTAGTTTTCCCGCACCATATGTGATAGTGTCTAACATCACACACGCTTTGCAAACGGCAACTGTGTGCATGCTTGCACACATTTCCTCTGTGTGAACCGTCTCGAATTATAGTGTATATCGCAAACGTTTGTGTTTTACCAACCGCGTGTCCTGTAATGACCCGCACAACGTAATTTTGCCCTAATTTAATTGCTGCTATTTAAAATTGTACCAAATTTAAACTTGAAAGTAAGCTATAGCTTTATTCATATCCATCAGGTTCAAACAACCAATGCATTGTTCGATTCACAGGTACATATGTTTAAGAATTACAGAAGCACCAAATAAAGAATGATGTACCAGGGTTCTATACTTGTACTATTACAGATGGTAAAGAAAGAGGCGACAAACATTCCAGTTGCTGAACAAGGTGAAGTGGAATGGCCCTATTGTGCTCTCCTGGATGTAGAAGGCAAGCAGGACTCTAGTCCAACCCCTTGTGATGATCGTCCGCCAATCATGTAGTTTGAGAGGTAATCTTGAGTAAACTGCTTCAGGATACACTGCAAAAGAAAAAAGATTCAGATATTGTCATCTAACACAACTCATTACAAGCAGTAAAAAGAAGGCTACAGGGTTCTTACTTACCATCCTGCAGTTCACTGTTGTCTTGCATAAAGTGCAAACCAATAGTTTGATTGACATCTTTTGACCCATTTTAGTAACAATCTTTATCAGTTTCCTCACTTGATGCTTGTTCATGAATATCTCATTGCCCCATACACAAAAAGGGTCGAAGTGTGGATCTTTGGCAATGATATATGTACCTAAAAGCACTAGTTAATATTAGAAGCTAAACAACAATTGAAAAATGATGTAGTACAACAATCCATCCATCCCATTATATAAGATTTTATTACATGTATATCTAGACATCATCAAAACATTAAGGTAACACTCTTCCTTGTTGCTATGTAGCCTGGGATTGCATATTTAGTCATTCAGTACAATGCATGTTGCTAAACAACAATTGAAAAACGAAAAGGCATGTTAACTGCAATATTCTTAACAATAACCAAATACCGTAATTCATAGTGGTATTGCTGAAACTGTTATTGATGAAATTGAACTGCACAACAAATAGTTGCACATATAGAGCATCACGTTGTGAAGAACTGAAATAAACAAGTCATAAGGACATCTCTAGGCGATCCTTCAAAAGTTAAAGGACTAAAACCCTTAGTGGATATATATATATACTCCAACAATTTTTGGCCTTTTCTAGTCGATCCCCTAAACTTAAGGTTGTAAAGTTCAATTTGATCAAGTTCAAAGCAGGTTCAACCGAAAGTAGCATGCGTTCAAACATAAACATAGATAGTTTTGCATAACTGAACATAAAACATAAATTTAAACTAAGCTAAACTACTTTCGGTCGAAGTAGAGGTTGAGCCAATCCGTCCTCTTCATGTACGGTGTGTTGCGAGCCAGGTCCGGGCCAGTATCGTCGTCGGGGTCATTGGGGAAGGCACTCCTCCACTCGTCGACGTCGATCTCCTCGTCCTCAGGGCCCATCTTGACGCCCTCCGTGCCGTCGTCGCCGTCGCCTTCGACCTCGTCATCAGAGGAGAGCGTGATAACCTCGCCGCCCCACGCGCCACCGTCCATCCCGCCTTCGACCTCGTCATCGTAGGAGAGCGCGATAACCTCGCCGCCCTCCGCGCTGGCAAAGATCGCCCGCTCCACCTCCACGAGCTCCGGGTGCTGCCAGCAGAGCTCTTGCATGTAGGCCTCGTTGGCGGCCTCGGCCTCGAGACGCTCCCACACCTCGCGGTCCTCCCGCGCCATAGCCGAGCTCACCACCCCTGGCTCTGGTGGAACAAGGTGGACTGGATGTGTGCCGAAGGGTAAATTGAGCCTAGCCGCCACGCCGTGGTAGCGAACCTGCCAGTGGTCGTACTCCATGGCCGCGAGCTCAGCCGTGTGGAAGCTACCGAGCCACCGGCGGGTGTGGGTCTCTCGATCCGTAATCTCGGTGACCCATGTCCCCCACTGCCGCTGCCGGACCCCGAGGTAGGACTTCGTTGGCTGCCGTGTCTGGGGGAGGACGGGGAAGTCCTCGAACTGGCGTAGGGGCGCGGCAGCGGGCAGATCGGGCCCGCGGAGGACGACGGGGACACCTCGGCGGCCACCTCGCCGGCGTCGGGCGAAAAGGCCGCGATAAACCTCTTTTTGGCCATTGGCTACTCGAGCTCCCCGGCACACAGACAGAGGTTGAGGATGGAGGCGCTGGCGATGGCGGCGACCTACCAATGGTTTTGAGGGTTGTGTGTGTCTGTGTGGGCGGAGGTTGTGTTTGAGGAAATACTGCGGCAACTAAAAATTTTACTAGGCGGGAGTAACAAGGTGGGGCTACTGAAAATTTGGTTCAAGGGCGAGCAGATATTTTTGAGATTTCGAGGGATGCAGAGGCAGGAGTAAAATGCCGGGGCTACTAAAAATTTGAATAAAGGGACTGAAGCAGAGCGGGAGTAACAGATATCGCACACGGTCCACACATACTAATCGTGTGCTATCAAACATTAAACCTTCCAGGCGGTAGATATTTTTGAGATTGCAAGGGACGCAGAGGCGGGAGTTTTGGGGGAGCGAGCTAGTGTGCTTGACACGCCGGCTGTGGACTGTAGCCGACGCACCTTCTCGCATAAGCCATAGGTGTACTATACACGGACGGTTCTCCAAGATATTTTGTACTACATCTCACATGGTTGGTGAGAATAAACTGTGTGGAGTCTACTTGATTTGAATTACAAAATGGGGTCACAGCGGCAATGGACGGTGTTTGAATTGCTAGACCTTTTATCTGCAGTGAACATGCAACTGTATGTGTGCCGTAAAAGAATTGGAATTATTCAGGGTACGTTTGGACATTTCATACATTAAACTGGTTTTCTAGCCATTTCAGGTGCACAATTCAAGATTAAACTACATGCACATGCTCCGGTGCATACAAATTGGTTGAAAAATCAAATCTGTGTCCTTCAGTGCATGCTTAGGTCCCATGGAAGAAATGTGAATGAATTTTTCGGGGTTCGTTTGGCCTTTTTATACATTAACTGGGTTTTCTAGGCATTTTCTGTGCATAATTCAAAATTGAACTACAAGCACATGCTCCAATGCACTAAAGTTGGTTGAAAAATCACATGTGTGACATTGGGTGAATTTCTAGGTCCCATGCAAGAGATGGGAATGAATTTCAAACACCAGGGCACTGTTGACTGCCCACAAAATGTTGAGATACCTGGTTTTGAAATTCTAGTAAATCCAAAACTCGTCTAAAATTCATGAAACTTGGCATGCTATCATGGAGCGGCATCAACATGCCGTGGTGAAAATTTTGTCCCATTTGGGGAAGGTTTGGGTATAAGCTTCTCAAAACAAGCATGATGGTTTCGATAGGGAACATACCACCTTTAGGGACGGGACAATATCCATTGCCTCTTACTGCTTTCAAATTTTTTCTAGTGTCAACATAGAACAACATGAGTGTTGTGTTCAATCTTGGAATTTTTTGGGGTTCGTTTGGACTTTTTTATACATTAACTGGGGTTTCTAGGCATTTTATGTGCATAATTCAAATTTGAACTACAAGCACATGCTCCAATGCACCAAAGTTGGTTGAAAAATCACATGTCTGTCCTTAGGTGAATTTCTAGGTCACATGCGAGAGATGGGAATGAAATTCAAACACCATGGCACTATTGATTGCACGCAAAACGTTGAGATGCCTGGTTTTTAAATTATAGTAAATCTAAAACTCGTCTAAAATTCATGAAACTTGGCGTGCTATCATGGAGCGGCATCAACATGCCGTGGTGAAAATTTTGTCCCATTTGGGGCAGGTTCGAGTATAAGCTTCTCACAAACCAGAGCTTCTCACGACAAGCATGATGGTTTCGATAGGGAACGTACCACCTTTGGTGACGGGACGATATCCGTTGCCTCTTATTGCTTTCAAAAGTTTTCTAGTGTCAACATAGAACAACAAGAGTGTTGTGTTCAATCTTGGAATTTTTCGGGGTTCGTTTGGCCTTTTTTATACATTAACTGGGTTTTCTGGGCATTTTATGTGCATAATTCAAATTTGAACTACAAGCACATGCTCCAATGCACTAAAGTTGGTTGAAAAATCACATGTGTGTCCTTGGGTGAATTTCTAGGTCCCATGCAAGAGATGGGAATGAAATTCAAACACCAGGGCACTGTTGGTTGCCGGCAAAACGTTGAGATGCCTGGTTTTTAAATTCTAGTAAATTCAAAACTCATATGAAATTCATGAAACTTGGCATGCTATCATGGAGCGGCATCAACATGCCGTGTTAAAAAATTTGTCCCATTTGGGGCAGGTTCGGGTATACGCTTCTCACAAACCAGAGCTTCTCACAACAAGGACGATGGTTTCGGTAGGGAACGTCCCACCTTAGGGGTCGAAATGATATCCATTGCCTCTTATTGCTTTCAAAATTTTTCTCATGTCAACATAGAACAACAGGAGTGTTGTGTCAATTTTTGGGATTTTTTGGGGTTCGTTTGGACATTTTTATGCATTAACTGAGTTTTCAATGCATTTATGTGCATAATTCAAATTTGAACTACATGCACATGCTCCATTGCATATAAATTGGTTGAAAATTCAAATCTGTGTCCTTGGGTGCATGCTTAGGTCCCATACAAGAAATGGGAATGAATTTCAAACACCAGGGCACTGCTGACTGCCGGCAAAACATTGAGATGCCTCGTTTTTAAATTCTAGTAAATCCCAAACTCGTCTGAAATTCATGAAACTTAGCATGCTTTCATGGAGCGGAATCAACATGCCGTGGTAAAAATTTTGTCCCGTTTGTGGTAGGTTTGGGTATATGCTTCTCACAAACCAGAGCTTCTCACAACAATCATCATGGTTTCGGTAGGGAACGTTCCACCTTTGGGGACGAAACGATATCCACTGCCTCTTATTGCTTCCAAATTTTTTCTAGTGTCAACATAGAACAACAGGAGTGTTGTGTCAATTTTTGTGATTTTTTGGGGTTCTTTTGGACATTTTATGCATTGACTTAGTTTTCAATGCTTTTATGTGCATAATTCAAATTTGAACTACATGCACCTGCTCCAGTGAATATAAATTGGTTGAAAAATTAAATATGTGTCCTTGGGTTCAAGCTTAGGTCCCATGCAATAAATGGGAATGAATTTCAAACACCAAGGCACCGTTGATTGCCGACAAAACATTGAGATGCCTGGTTTTTTTGCCGACAAGAAAGGCATCATGAAACTTGGCATGCTATCATGGAATGGCACCCGTCATGATGTGGTATATTTTGTGTCCATTTTGAAAGAAGGCGCACTCGAATAATGACAACCAACAAAGGCATTTTGAAAAAATAGGTGCCACTTTAATATCTCAAACTTTGTATAGTTCAAACTGTGTGCGTTCTGTTAACCATTCACGTGACGCCACATGTCTTGGTTTTAATGGCTGTAGGAGGTGCCGTGCGGATAGCTGCTTGACCTTGACTGAACGAGAGGCATGTGAGTGCAGTCTGGTGCGCAGGCTGACCGAGAGGCGTGCAAGCTATCCTCCAATCCGCAGGCTCACCGGGAAGCGTGTGAGCTATACGCTGCGCAGGCTCACTGGGAAGCGAGCCCTTTGACTTCCATGGCCTCCGAGCCGCTATTTAATATGGGCGGCCTTACTGTTCGCCTCCCATTCCCCTTCCCCCCCCCCCCCCCCCCCCCGCAGACCTCCACCGCCATGGCGCAGAATGATCATCTGCCACTAGTCTTCAAGTTTGGTGAAGTCAACTCCGAGCCGGAGGAGATAGAAAATAAGGAGGAATGGGGCCTCATGGACATGGCCCAGAACGAGCTGGCCGCGGCGGTTGTTTCCCCCGCTCCCGTCCGAGCTCCCATCCCCGTGCCCGCGCCAACGACCATCCCCGTACCATTGACGGGCTGGTCGCCGAGCACTATCGTAGAGCTGGAAGCCGCGGTCATCAGCGAGGTCTCCATGGACCCGCGCGAGCTCATGTGCATGCCAGCGCCCATTCCCGTGCACGCCCCTCCACCCACCGCGGCGCTGGTCCCTATGCATTTGGCTGCACCCGCCGCGCCCGTGCCCGTGCGCGCCCCCCTAAGCAGCATGGGACGCTGCCGTCGGCCGCTACCTCTCAGCAGCACCAGTTGTCATCCTCCCGCGCCCGCCCTTCGATCGTGCAACGACATGATGTTTGATTTACAAGTGAAGAACATTTTGTGCTGCCTTTAAGACTTCAGCAACGGTGTCCCGGAGGACGACAACAACAATAACGGCGCGGCACGCTGCCTCCGCCGCCGCCAGAAATAGTTTTTTGGGGTTTAATACTGTATTTCAAATTCTCGATCGTATGAATATAAATTCGCTGTGTGAATAAATGAAAGATATGGTTTGAATGAACTTGCACTTTTCTCTCTTAATGTACAGACTTATCAAATGATTTTATTTTGAAAAAACGTCAACGATTTTTAAATATAAAACACTCATCGCAAACGTTTTAGTTAGAACACCCATATGCAAACCGACAGCTTCCCCAGGAAGCCAAGGGAAAATGTGCCAAGCAGGATTTCTGCATCCCTTCAATGCAAACGGCTGTTTTGCATGACCCGTGTGCAACCACGTACAAACAATTGGGTAACATTTGCATATCTGTCATTTTGGATATGTTGCCATTTCTCAAACAGGAAAGATTGACATTTGTTTATCTAGTAACATTGCCATTTGTCAACCTTGTAACACTGCGATTTGTCAAAATATGCAGCTACAAATCACTAGCACTATCTAATTTTTGCAACTAAAATCACTAGCACTGTTCATATGGACACCACTAGCAGGCGTGAGTTCATAGACGCATATGCAAATGTACCATTGATTACATACAACAAGTCATCAACCCACAACGACAACGAGGATACACGTTGGATTATAGATCATTTCTAACAAAACATTTTAGTAAAGTTTTTCTCACACAACAAATAATAAAGCGATGAAATGAACTCCATCTCAACCACTCGTCGGTGTTGGAAACGCTTGCTTTGAACAAGAAGTGATTCTCTCGGAAGGGCCAGCTACTTTCAATCTCGAGACCAACGCAGGACTGATCATCGAGGCTGAAGCGGCCTATGTCAGGACCCATATTGGGACGGTAAGGAAGCATAGTAATGTCCAAGGTATAGATACAATTGCTTCTCATAAATGGTAGTAACATTGTGTCAACAACAGCTAGATCACCTTCCACCATCATTGGATAGTTTTGTCCAAGGAAGAGCGAGTTTCCTCCAAGACTTTCAATACTGAACCAGGGAGAAGGTGTTGGCGCTAGTACACTAGTATCCATCCCGAATACCCTGCAACGGATGTTGGAATAGGTCCGGAGAGTGTGACCATACGAGACAACACCTGCTTCCTTAGTAACATCAGCAGTACCCCATATACAGACAAGAAGAGGTGATCCATCGGAATAAGTTGCCAGGAACCACTGAGTATATGGGTCCTGCTCGTCCTCATGCTCGTGAATAAAATTTTCAAGTATAGGTGGTGGAATGTTCACATGACCTTGGAAACACAAGAAGGTTAATTAGTAAAGGGAAACTAGCTAATCCGCATGCATGTGGATGAAATAATTATAATTACGGTGGAAGACAAACGTACCGAAATCATGATGATTCCATGCAAAAATAGTGCCACGACTGGTGGCAGCAAACACAAGACCCTTGTATTGAATTGCATCACAGTACTCATTTGTGTATAGAAACTAATTTTTGAGCAATATCCATCGAGTCGAACCATGAAGGAAGGAAACAAGCGTGTCGAAGATAGCGACCACATAAGCATTCCTATAACCCCAAGAGCGGTTGGGAACTTGAAAAATTGCTATCTTCCGTAGACGAGAGTCAGCATGATCGTATTTGAACTCACGTAGAATACCGGTCTACTCAACCTATGGGCAGTCGTCTGAGATTTTTCGAAGTGGAACCCGGTGACGAGTGTACACATTCACAAGTTCCCACTCACAATTGTATCCAATATAAATAACCCAATCTCCATTTGCGCCTGCCCAAGCCTTGCCCTCAAGCGATGGCATCTTAACATCATACGTATCATTATCAAGTGGCATCAACTTACACAGGGTGAGGCTTCCCTCATCCCCGCGCCAGTCAGCATGGTCACGGCGAAGAAGATAGGGGAGATCAAACTGCTCCTGGACCCTTGGGTTCCTTGTAATGATGTTATTAGTTGAGTCGAGAATGGTCTTGAATGAACCTGCCATGCTATCCGAGGTGATGGCGTCGCACCGATCAATGAGTTCCTCCACCATGTCATCATTCAGATCGGGGCAAGAATAACGGGGTTGTTTCCAGCTTGTTCCCTCCATGGAGAAGACGAGAAAACAATGGTGGAAGGAAGGGTGAGGGAAAATGGAGGATGGAGGAAGAGCTAGCGTGCGACATCAGTTCCAAATCAAGAGGGAAAGGAGAAGAGTCGGTGGATGGTTGCCACGGTACACGAAGAGGCGCCTGGGGAGCGAACGGTTGCCACAGAGGCCACACACTGACGACAAGGGCCGAGTGAACCGCATGCAATCGCATCGCACAACACACACGTCTTGTTAAGTTGAACCGTTTATGTTCTCTTGTGTCAACGCAAATAGTTCATCCGAGTGAACCGCATGCCGTATATCGCACACACCTTGATCTGGCTGACCGTTTCTTTTGTGTTGCCTAATCAAAAATAGTTCATCCAAGTGAACCGTATGTTGTGTATCGCACACACCGTCATCTGGCTACCCGTTTCTTTTGTGTTGCCTAATCACAAACAGTTCATCCGAGTGAATCGTATGTTGTGTATCACACACGCCTTCATCTGGCTGCCCGTTTCTTTTGTTCCTCCTCATTGCAAACAGTCAATTGAACTGAACCATATGCCCTTCATCGCACACGCAACTAATATCTGAACCATGTTTGATGCATCCTCCATCGCAAACGTTTTCACCTTTTTGATAGTTTTCATACACCACCGTTTGCGATTATTGCATCGCACATAGTTTCTCGAAGGGTATCTGATCGTAGTGTCACGTTAACAACATCCTGCAGTAGTGGCATGCTATCATGGAGCGACATCAACATGCCATGGTCAAAATTTTGTCCCTTTTGGGGTAGGTTTGGGTATAAGCTTCTGACAACAAGCGTGATGGTTTCGGTAGGGAATGTGCCACCTTTGGGGATGAAACGATATCTGTTACCTCTTATTGCTTTCAAAAAATTTCTAGTGTTAACATAGAACAATAGTAGTGTTGTGTTAAATTTTGGAATTTTTTGGGGTTCGTTTGGACATTTTTATACATTAACTGGGTTTTCCAGGCATTTTATATGCATAATGCAAATTTGAACTGCATGCACATGCTCTAGTGCATATAAATTGGTTGAAAAATCAAATATGTTCAAGAATGGAACTTCCGGAAAATTTTAAAATCCCACATAGTTCGTTTACTATCCTATAAGCAGCAGTTTTGGCGTAAACGTTGCACCATCAGATATATACAGGCTGGCGAAGAAAATACTAAAATTTTCCAACGTATGGCTACTGAAAGACATAGACAGAATTCCATTGCCTCTCTATCCCTTCCATATGGTTCTCTTATTGATGATCATGAAGCTAAGGCTCAAGTTCTATTCCAAGCATTCAGAGCAAGACTTGGTGTATCTGTCAACCATGAAATGAAATTCAATTTGTATAGTCTTGTCCAATCTGTGAGCAATCTTGATGGTCTATCTGCACCATTCACCAAAAAAGATATTGATGACGTGGTAGCTAAAATGCCCATTGACAGGGCTCCGGGACTAGATGGATTCAATGGCTGTTTCTTAAAAACGTGTTGGGATCTAATTGCACCTGATTTTTATAACCTTTGCAATAGTTTCTAGGAGGGCTCTATCTCTCTGGATTGTTTGAATACCTCGTTGATCACCCTTATTCCAAAGAAGTTGAACCCCACTTCCGTAAATGATTACCACCCCATATCCCTGTTGAACTGTTGCCTGAAACTTATTACAAAACTTCTCTCTGACCGTGTGCAGAAAGTTATCATGTCTTTGTTACATACAAACCAATACGTGTTTATTAAAGGGCGAACAAGTAAGGACTGTCTTGCATGGGCCTTTGAGTACATTTTTCAGTGTGAGAAATCTGGTAATGAAATGATCATTCTCAAGTTAGATTTTGAAAAAGTGTTTGACTTGATTGAACATGATGTCATCCTACTGATGTTGGAAAAGCCGGGATTTGATTTGAAATGGAGGCATTGGATAAACTCTATGCTTAATTTTGGCCATTCTTCGGTGCTCTTAAATGGTACCCCTGGAAAGAGTTTTCATTGCAAGCGTGGTGTGCATCAAGGTGACCCTCTGTCGCTGCTTTTATTCACACTGGCTGTGGATTTGCTGGAGTACATAATTAATAATGAATACGCTGATGGAAGATTGCAGCTTGCAATCGCTCGATCTGGTACGTATCCTATTGTGCAATACGCGGACGATACTATCTTAATTATGCCAGCTTGTTCAATTCAACTTGCAAACCTTAAATGTGTTCTGAATGATTTTGCCATCTCAACTGGGCTGAGGATCAACTTCCAAAAGTCAAATCTCATTCCTATCAATATTTCTACTGAAAAGGCTTCAGATCTAGCTAATGTCTTCGGTTGTACAGTGGGCACTCTTCCGTTTACTTACCTTGGATTATCACTTGGTACTAGTAAACCCAGCATGACCGAGTTGATGCCCTGAATTGATTGGGTAGAGCATTGCATCTCAAGTACCATGGCTCTCATGTGTCATCATCAGAAAATCACACTGATAAGTTCACCGGTATCCTCCATGATCACATTTGCGTCTTGCACTCTGGAGCTGCTAGTCAAATTCCTTGATACTTTTGACAAAATATGGAGAAGATGTCTATGGGAAAAGAAATCTGAACATGGTGAGTCTTGTAACTCTTTAGTTGCTTGGAAAAGAGTGTGCTTCCCCAAAGATAAGGGAGGTCTCGGAGTGATTAACATTAAAGTTCATAACCAAGCACTCCTCCTGAAGTTCTTGGATAAATTTTAGAACCATGAAGATCTCCAATGGGTTAAATTACATTGGGAGTCGTACTATACTGGTACTGTACCTCATGCTGTTCCTAAGTGTGGTTCATTTTGGTGGCGGTCTATAGTAAAACTTATGCCTATCTACAGAGGAGTTGCCAAATGTGAGGTACAGAATGGCTTGCATGTATCCATGTGGCATGATAATTGGAATGGTCCAGTCCTCTCTGAAAGTTTTCCTGCTTGTATTCATATACCAAGACCGAAGATATCTCGTTCGTGCGTACTATGAGACTAATGATTTGAGTCTGATATTCCAATTGCCGTTGTCTCCCGAGGCCCTCGATGTGCTACACTCTATAGACAGTCTAAAACCACCACAAATTCTTGAGACAGAAAGTATTGATCAATGGTCATATCCATGGGGACCTGTTTACTCGGCAAAAAAATCCTACACTCACTGTCATAGACAAATCACCTGTCAGGAGCCTTTCAAATGGATATGGAAATCAAAGCTCCAAATGAAATTAAAGGTATTCATGTGGTTTCTTTTAGCTGATAGACTGAACACAAGGAACATGCTGAAAGGAAGACATTTTCATGTTGGGGATACTGAATCATGCGTCCTATGCACTGCTCATGAGGAAGAGACCATTGATCACTTGATCTTTACTTGCCCTTTTAGTCAAACTCGCTAGTCCAAGATTGGTATCTCATACAACTCTAGCATCTCAAGGATTGAGGCCACAATCAGGGCAAAGGAAATTTATTCTGGTAGACTTTTCTTTAAGATCTTCACCATTAATGCATGGAATATTTGGAAGGAGAGAAATAGCTTCATCTTCAATCAAATTACTCCTTCATATAGAGCTTGGCTTGAGAGGACTATGGCTGACCTTACCTGGCTTAGATACAGAGTGTCCCCTAATCTCAGTGATTATATCACTTCTTTTGTAAATTCACTTTAGACTTTGCTTGTTTGTTTTCCTTTTATGGGACTTCCCTCCCAACCATGTAATTACCTATTATATTTTAATATAGCATAGTAGGAGCCTCTCCTACTATTTTTAGTCAAAAAAATCAAATATGTGTCCTTGGGTGCATGCTTAGGTCCCATGCAAGAAACGGGAATGAATTTGAAACACCAAGGTACTATTGATTGCCGACAAAACGTTGAGACACTACTGCAGGATGCTGCTAACGTGACACTACAATCAGAGACCCTTCGACGAAACTATGTGCGATGCAATAATCGCAAACGATGGTGTAAAAAGACCATCAAAAAGGTGCAAAACATTTGCGATGACAGATGCATCAAACACGGTTCAGATTTTAGTTGCGTGTGCGATGTAGGGCATACGGTTCAGTTCAATTAACTGTTTGCGATGAGGAGGAACAAAAGAAACGGGCAGCCAGATGAAGGTGTGTGCGATGTACAACATACGGTTCACTTGGATGAACTGTTTGTGATTAGGTAACACAAAAGAAACGGCCAGCCAGATCAAGGTGTGTGCGATATACGGCATGCGGTTCACTTGGATGAACTGTTTGTGTTGAGACAAGAGAACAGAAATGGCCGCACGTAGCTGCATCGCGTGGCAACGCGCGCAGCGCAACCACATGCATATGGGGCCCCGACGTGATCGTGCGCACGCCCAACCGCTAGCAGAGCGCGCCCAAATTCAGACATTGCATCGGGATGCCCATGTATCGATTAGACAAAACATCCAATTACGTTATATAAAAAATTCAATAAATATTGCAAGGTTCAAAGTCAAATATTACAACGCCCAAATTCAAACATTGCAAACATCAACTTTTCTGAAAAGGGATCAGCCGCTGACAAGTCATGTATGGGTTTGACACAATGACTTCCAATTGCTTTGCCATATGCTCTTCCAATACGATGTTTAGATTTTTTGGAGCCTCTTCCATTCTGCAGTATCTGCCGACTCTGATCAACATACCATTCAACTTTCCTAATTAAATACGTGTTCAACCTCAGTACCCTCAACACCTTTGCTCTAGCAAGAAAGAACCTAGCGAATGTAATCTCCAGTAAGGTCCCTTGGTAGGAGTTCAAAGTAATATTTGAGAGATGCAGATCCAGGCACTCGATGTGATTGTCATTATAAACATTATCCACCTCCGGGCCTATTATTATCTGCAAAAGAAGAGAATGTGTTAGTGCCTACATGCAGTTTTGAACACTGGTACACGCCCATTTGGTTTGCAGGATTTGTAAAATGCACCAACGTGCCATCTTGGATCTAACATGATTAACATGGGCATTTGATTACAATCTAGAAACATGTAGCCTTCTTCACAAGAGGTTGGATTGGATGAAAAATTCCCTAAGAAAACTAGTACAGATGAATCCGAAGGAGAATTGCTTATGGATTGTAACCATATGAATCAAGCAACTAATATGGGGTGGGGGTGTATGTCCTGAAATCCTCCAAAATTCCTTCAGAAATCGTAGTACATTGTCATTTTAAACTTGGGAAAAGGTGCAAAGAATTGAACTCCCTTATGGTAACATTTAACAGGAAAGGAACATCACCTCGATGTACAACTTCTTCAGGCACGGAAAGCATCTCAGGCAACTGACAACTTGGTCCAGTTCTAGTGCCAAGACCTTCACTGTGCCCAGAATCTGGGTGAAGCTTTGCTGGCTGACAGACGAACATACATCCTCAAAACTAGGAATAATGTTGATATTAGGAAGGAGAGGTATAAGGCGACTGTTGTACCTAAAAGTAGTAGTATTTGACAGACGAGTAGCCCACCACTATCAATTTCGGCGCAGGAATAACATTGATTCTTGTTGGACCTTGTTGATCAACTACAAGTAATCTCTCAAGTGAAGGTGTGTCCTCAATGACCATATTGTGGTTCGCCTTTTGTGATCTCTCGTTGCAGCACTAGAAACACACATAAATAGTCCGGAGAGTCCTGGAGGTGATGTGCAAGGTACTCGACCAATTCATCGCCTGAAGACGAAGGAACTCGAGTGCAGTATAGCCGTGGAGCAGGCTCTCCATGTCATCCTTTGGGATGCAGACAGTGACGAGCTCGAGGTGCTTTAGTCGTGGTAGAAAAAAAACGAGCACGTCATTTTGGGGGGGATGGCAGTTCATGAATTTGGCGAGGCGTGGCGTGGGCGCGAAGCGGAGTGCGGACATTGGCAGCAAGCGCATATGCCCATCACTAAAACTGAGCTTCTCGAGCTGATCTATGGTGGGGGATCGGAACCACTCGTCAAGCTTGGTTCGGTCCTTGCCATTGGAACTGAACTTGCCCGTGATAAGGCCTTTGATTGGGCCATGGTGACTGCCGAGAATCTGGGAGAACACATCCATGCTTTTGCGATAGCCATGGCAGAGCTTGTGGGCATCGAGGAGGTCGACAGGGGTGAGGAGCCATAGGGGGCGCCACCGTCGGGAAAGGGCGGCTGTCCTCACCTGATATTTGATCGGGAGGAGGGATATGATGACTCTCAACATATCATCGGGGAGGTTGTTGATGAAGTCTAGGCCTGCTGGAGTCGCTTGCGATTCTTTCTCGACCCGCCTCCACTTGTTGGTAGCCTCGTTCTCCACCTCGTTGGCGGCGATGGAAACCTCTGTCTCCATATTCACGCCGTGCTCCGGTGCTTCAGCAGCCCCGGCATCGCCACTCCCTCTGATGGGACGCTTCTGCGGCATCCTCATACACTGACGACTTTGAGGACTGAGAGCGGCGTCGAGGATGCGGGCAGAGAGAGAGGATTGTGTGTGTGGCGAGGATGGGGGTGCGGCCCCTCGACCGCGCAATTAGTACATACCAGTGGGAGTGAGGCGGGCGGCGGTCCAAGGCTGTCTCGCTTCCCGGTGAGAACGACTGCTTAATCTATGAATGAAATCTATGCTTAAGTACTGAATTTTAGTTGCAAAAATTAGATAGTTCTAGTGATTTTTAGCTGCATATTTGACAAACCGCAGTGTCTCTTCGCTTAGCACAAAAGTCTGGCTTTAATTTGCATACCGTAATCTAAACCATTTGCATTGAAGAGATGCACAGATCCTGCATTGAACAGCTTGCATGCTTCCCGGTGAGCCTACACACCAGACTATGCTCGCACGCCTCCCGTTCAGTCAAGCAACTGTCCGCACGACACCTCCAATAGCCATTAAAACCAAGACACGTGGCATCATGTGAATGGTTAACAGAATGCACACGGTTTGAATTATACCAATGTTTGAGATATTAAAGTGGCATCTATTTTTTCAAAATGCCTTTGTTGGCAGTTATTCGAGTGCGCCTTCTCTCAAAATGGACATGAAAAATACCACATCATGTCGGGTGCCATTCCATGATAGCATGCCAAGTTTCATGAATTTCAGACAAGTTTGGATTTACTAGAATTTAAAAACAAAGTATCTCAACGTTTGCCAGCAATCAACGGTGCCCTGGTGTTTGAAATTCATTCCCATTTCTTGCATGAGACCTAAGCATGCACCCAAGGACACAAATTTGTTTTTCAACCAGTTTAATGTATAAAATGTCCAAATGAACCCTGAATAATTCCAATTCTTTTACGACACACATATAGTTGCATGTTCACTGCAGATAAAAGGTCTAGCAATTCAAACACCGTCCATTGCTGCTGTGACCCCATTATGTAATTCAAATCAAGATGAAAAATCAAGTAGATCCCACACAGTTTAGTATCACCAACCGTGTGAGATGCAACACAAAATATCCTGGAGCACCGTTGGTGTATAGTACGCCTATGGCTTACATGAGAAGGTGCGTCGGCTATAGTCCATAGCCGGCGTGTCAAGCACACTAACTCGCTCCCCAAATACTCCCGCCTCTGCATCCCTCGCAATCTAAAAAATATTACTGCCTCATAATCTCGAAAATATCTACCGCCTGGAAGGTTTTAATGCTTGATAGCACACGATTAGTATGTGTGGACCGTGTGCGATGTCTGTTACTCCCGCTCTGCTTCAGTCCATTGATTCAAATTTTTAGTAGCCTCGGCATTTTACTCCTGCCTCTGCATCCCTCGCAATCTCAAAAATATCTGCTCACCCTTGATCCAAATTTTCAATAGCCCCGCCTTGTTACTCCTGCCTAGTAAAATTTTCATTTGCCGCAGTATTTCCTCAAACACCACCTTGACCCTCCCACTCCACACACACCACACACTCCCCAAAACCTCCGCTCACACAGACACACACCACCTTCAAAACCATTGGTAGGTCGCCACCATCGCCGGCGACTCCATCCTCAACCTCTGCCTGTGTGCCGGGGAGCTCGAGGAGGTAATGGCCAAAAAGAGGTTTATCGTGGCCTTTTCGCCCGACGGCTGCAAGGTGGCCGCCAAGGTGTCCCCATTGCCCTCCGCGGGTTCGATCCGCCGTCGCCGGTCCCCCGATCTGCCCGTCGCTACGCCCCTTCACTGATTCGAGGACTTCCCCGTCCTCCCTTGGACCCGGTAGCCGACGAGGTCCTACCTCGGGGTCCGGCAGCGACGGTGGGGGACGTGGGTCGCCGAGATTACAGATCGGGAGACCCACACCCGCCGGTGGCTCGACAGCTTCCACACGGCCGAGCTCGCGGTCATGGAGTACGACCACTGGCAGGTCCACTACCACAACGCGGTGGCTAGGCTCAATTTCCCTTTCGGCACACGCTCGGTCGACCTTGTTCCGCCGGAGCCAGGGGTGGTGAGCTGACTATCGTGCGAGAGGACCGCGATGCGTGGGAGCGCCTCGAGGCCGAGGCCGCTGATGAGGCCTACATGCAAGAGCTCTGCCGGCAACACCCAGAGCTCGTGGAGGTGGAGCGGGCGATCTTTGTCGACATGGAGGGTGGCGAGGTTATCATGCTCTCCTCCGATGACGAGGTCGAAGGCAGCGAGGACGGCGTCGGGAGGGCGGCGAGGTTATCGCACTCTCGTCCGATGACGAGGTCGATGGCGGCGTTGATGGCGGCATGGAGGGCGTTGAGGTGGGCCCCGAGGATGAGGAGATCAACGTCAACGAGTGGAGGAGTGCCTTCCCCAACGACCCCGACGACGGCACCGGCCCGGACCCGGGTCACGGCACACCGTACATGACAAGGAAGGATTGGCTCGACCTCTACTTCGACTGAAAGTAATTTAGCTTAGTTTAAATTTATGTTTTATGTTTGGTTATGTAAAACTATCTATGTTTATGTTTAAATGCATGCTACTTTTTGTTGAACCTGGTTTGGACTTGATCAAATTGAAGCTTACAACGTTAAGTTTAGGGGATCACCTAGAAAAGGCCAAAAATTGCTGGAGTATATATATATATAATATATATATCCACTAAGGGTTTTAGTGCTTTAACTTTTAAAGGATCAGCTAGAGATGGCCTTATGACTTGTTATTTCAGTTCTTCACAATGTGATGCTCTATATGTGCAACTATTTGTCGTGCAGTTCAATTTCATCAATAACATTTTCAATAATACCACTATGAATTACGATATATGGTTGTTGTTAAGGATATTGCAGTTAACATGCCTTTTCGTTTTTTAACAATAACTAGTGTACTTTAGACCTGCACAATACCAGTTTGAATGACTATTTTCTTGTTTTTAAGTGTTATGCCTGATGTAGTTAACACACATTTCCACTTCTTGTTTTGCATAACTAGCATGCTTAAGCCTGCACACTGAACCTATCATTTGTAGATTATGTTGTCTACCATGGATATATTTGGTTGATGTTTAGCCTGTTGTGCTTAACATGCCTTTATATGTATTCACACAGGACAATATTGAGAACAGTGTTGTTTTCCATCGAGGTTAGTTTCATCGAGTTGCTTATATGTACTCACTGTTCAGGATATCGGTAGCTGGTACCATATAGCCTGGGGCTGATAAGGGATTAATCGTCGAATCAGACATTTCATTGAATATATATCTAACCCATTTATCAGTAGGTTCACTAGGGCCATATTTAATACTCCCTCTGTTTTTATTTAGTTTGCATATTAGGTTTGACCAAAGTCAAACTTTGCAAAGTTTGACCAAGTTTATAGAAAAATATATAAACATTTGCCATAACAAATCTATATGATGTGAAAGTACATTCAATAATGAATCTAGTGGTATTGATTTTTTATTGTATATATTAATATTTTTGTTTATAAACTTAGTCAAAACTTACAAAGCTTGACTTTGACCAAAGCTAATATGCGGACTAAATAAAAATGGAGGGAGTATATCTAAGGCTACATAGCAACATGCATTGTACTGAATGACTAAATATGCAATCCCATGCTACATAGCAACAAGGAAGAGTGTTCCCTTAATGTTCCGATGATGTCTAGATATACATGTAATAAAATATTATATAATGGGATGGAGGGAGTGTTGTACTACATCATTTTTCAATTGTTGTTTAGCTTCTAATATTAACTTGGTGCTTTCAGGTACAGATATCATTGCCAAAGATCCACACATCGACCCTTTCTGCGTATGGGGCAATGAGATATTCATAAACCAGCATCAAGTGAAGAAACTGATAAAGATTGTTATTAAAATGGGTCAAAAGACGTCAATCGAACTATTTCTTTACACTTTATGCAAGACAACAGTGAACTATAGGATGGTAAGTAAGAACCATGCAGCCTTCTTTTTACTGCCCGTAAATGAGTTGTGTTAGATGACGATGTCTGAATCTTTTTTCTTTTGCTGTGGATTCTGAAGCGGTTTACATAAGATTACCTCTCAAACTACATGATTGGCGGCTAGCCATCACAAGGGGTTGGACTAGAGTCCCGCATGCCTTCTGCATCCAAGAGAGCACAATAGGGCCATTCGGCTTCACCTTGTCCAGCAACCGGAATGTATTTCGCCTCTTTCTTTACCATCTGTAATAGTAAAAGTATAGAACCCTGGTTCATCATTCTTTATTTGGTGCTTATGTAATTCTTAAACTTATGTACATGTGAATCGAATAATGCATTGGTTGTTTGAACCTGATGGATATGAATAAAGCTATAGCCTACTTTCAAGTTTAAATTAGGTATGATTTTAAATAGGAGCAATTAAATGAGGGCGAAATTACCGTGTGCAGGTCATTACGACACACACGGTTAATAAACCACAGCATGTGTGATATAAATCATAATCTGACACGGTTCACGAAGAGGAAATGTGTGTAACAATGCACACAGTTGCCGTTTGCAAAGCGTGTGTGATGTCAGACACTATCACATACGGTGCAGGAAAACTAAATGTGTGTGATTGTCTACCTATTGTACACGGTTTTCAATCATGAATTGTTTGTGATATGCCAGGCATCCTAAAAATGGAGCCAGTTAGGTACGTGCCTGGAAAACTCTCGTGCCTAGAATCTGCCTGGTTTTCGATAAAACCACAAAACTCCGACTGTGATGGCAATGCGAGCACAAACAAGTAGCAAGGATGAAGTATTTGGGATATTCGAGATATCGAAAATGGTTATATAGGGACAACTGTATGCATCAGGGCTCCCTATCCCCGACGGTTTCTGGGTCGTGTGGGAAGGAACCCCCTATTGCTCACACTCACTTGGCAACGGTTCCAAATGCCGTCGTGGAAAGGTGTTAAAACCGTTTGTATAGCACCGACGCGTACCAGTGAGATACTTTGTTTTTAAATTCTAGTAAATCCAAAACTCGTCTAAAATTCATGAAACTTGGCATGCTATCATGGAATGGCACCCGACATGTTGTGGTATTTTTCGTGTCCATTTTGAGAGAAGGCGCACTCGAATAACAACCAACAAAGGCATTTGAAACAAATAGCTGCCACTGTAACATCTCAACTGTTTTGTATAATTTAAATCATGTGCGTTCTGTTAACCATTCACGTGACGCCATGCCTCACTCGTTTAATGGCTAGGAGGTGCCGTGCGAACATGTGCTTGAATAAATGGGAGGCATGCGAGCTGTACTCTAATGCGCAGGCTCACCGGGAAGCATGCGACCTATACGCTGCGCAGGTTCACTGGGAAACGAGCCCTTTGACTTCCATGGCTGCCCGCCTTGCTCGCATCCTCTCCATTAATGGCGCCCAAGCAGCAGTTTAATATGGTTTTTAAATATAAAACACCCATCGCAAACATTTTAGTTAGAACAACCGTATGCAAACCGACAGCTTCCCCACGAAGCCTAGCAAAAATGTGCCGAGCAGGATTTCTGCAGCTCTTGATCGCAAATGTTTTAGATAGACCACCCGTATGTAAACCGACAACTTCCCCACTAAGCCAAGGGAAAAAGTGCCGAGCAGGATTTGGGCAGCTCTTCATCGCAAACGTTTTAGATAGAACGCCTGTATGCAAAGTGAGAGCTATGGTCTTCCGCGGTAAGGCATGGGAAAATTCACCGCACATGATTTGTGCATCTCTTCAATGCAAACGCTTCAGATTGAATAAGGTACGCAAAGCGAGACTTCGGCGCTAAGCCAAGAGAAAATGTGGCAAGCAGGATTTGTACCCCCCTTCAACGCAAACGAGTTTTTCGGATGACCCGTGTGCAACCACGTACAGACAATTTGGTGATTTGCATCTGTCATATTGGGTATATTGCCATTTGTCAAACTAGAAAGATTGACATTTGTTGATCTAGTAACATTGCCATTTGTCAATCCTTGTAACACTGTGATTTGTCAAAATATGCAGCTAAAAATCACTAGCACAATCTAATTTTTGCAACTAAAATTAAGTAATTAAACATAGATTTCATTCATAGATTAAACATTCATTCTTAATTTATACAAATAGTTCAACTTGACAGCTGAACCGACCAAAATTTTCCCCAATTTCTGCCAACCACGTAGTGAAATAGCTAGTTCAACTATATATACTAGCTAATTTTAAGCACGTTGTACAGGTCCACCAAATCTATAGTCAGATGAACTGAACAAAATAGCCCCTAAATACTACTACTACAGAGGGGCTTTGTACTACTTTCGGCAGCCTCTCCTCTGCCGAGTGCGCTCAGGAAGAGGAAGAGGAGGAGGAGCCTACCGACGAGCTGAACAACTGCAATACGGTGTCTGCCGCTGCTGCACCTTCAGCGACGCTCACCTCGAACGCCCTCTGCCGCTCCAGACGCCCCCTCTCGAAGTGGTTGGACTGCTCGTAGATCTCCTGATTCCTCGCCTCTGCATCAGCGTGTGCTGCGGCCATGGCTGCGGTAAGGCTCTTTGCGTGCTCGATGAGGCGCTCCTCCTCCTCCTGCAACAACTCGATGTAGCATGCAAGGTCTCTGACGCACATGTGTGCCTCCATCTCCACCTCCCTCCTTCGGGCGGCGATGGTGGAGTGGGTGATGATCCCGGCGGTCGATGATGGGGTGGCGGCCACGGCGGCTGATGATGGGGTGGCGGCCACGACCACCACCTCCCGCCTTCGGGCCACGGTGGCGGAGCGGGTGAAGGCCACAGTGGCCGGAAGTGGGGTGGCGGCCAGGACGACCACCTCCCGCCTTCGGGCAGCGGCGGTGGATTACTACTTCTTGAGCTTGCGTTGGTTTTTCCCTTGAAGAGGAAAGGGTGATGCAACAAAGTAGAGTAAGTATTTCCCTCAGTTTTTAGAACCAAGGTATGAATCCAGTAGGAGACAACGCACAAGTCACTGAATACCTGCACAAACAAACAACAACTTGCACCCAACGCGATAAAGGGGTTGTTAATCCCTTCACGGTTACTTGCAAAAGTGAGATCTGATAGAGATAGATCAACGATAAAGTAACTATTTTTGGTATTTTTGGTTTATAGATCGTAAAGTAAAAGATTCCAAAAAGAGCAAAACAGAAACTAATATTGTAGATCGGAAACTTAAATGATGGAAAATAGAACTTGTATGATGGAAAATAGACCCGGGGGGCATAGGTTTCACTAGAGGCTTCTCTCAAGATAGAAAATAATACGGTGGGTGAACAAATTACTGCCGAGCAATTGATAGAAAAGCGCAAAGTTTTGACGATACCTAAGGCAATGATCATGAATATAGGAATCACGTCCGTGTCAAGTAGACCGAAACGATTCTGCATCTACTACTATTACTCCACACATCGACCGCTATCCAAGATGCATCTAGAGTATTAAGTTCATAAAGAACGGAGTAACGCATGAAGCAAGATGACATGATGTAGAGGAATTAACTCAAGCAATATGATGAAAACCCCATCTTTTTATCCTCTATGGCAACAATACAATACGTGCCTTGCCGCCCCTACTGTCACTAGGAAAGGACACCACAAGATTGAACCCAAAGCTAAGCACTTCTCCCATTGCAAGAAAAACCAATCTAGTTGGCCAAACCAAACCGATTATTCGAAGAGAATTACAAAGATATCAAATCATGCATAAAAGAATTCAGAGAAGATTCAAATAATATTCATAGATAAGATGATCATAAATCCACAATTCATCAGATCACGACAAACACACCGCAAAAGAGTATCACTTCGAATAGATCTCCAAGAACATCGAGGAGAACATGGTATTGAGAATCAAAGAGAGAGAGAGAGAAGAAGCCATCTAGCTACTAGCTATGGACCCGTAGGTGTGAGGTAAACTACTCACGCTTCATCGGAAGGACAATGGAGTTGATGTAGAATCCCTCCATGATCGAATCCCCCTTCGACAGGACAGCGAAAAGGCCCCTAGATGGGATCTCATGGGTATAGAAGGTTGCGACAGTGGAAAAATGTTTTCGTGGCTCTCCTGGATGGTTTGGGGATATATGGGAATATATAGGCAAAGAAACTAGGTCAGGAGGTGCACCAGGGGCCCACAAGGCTGGGGGCGCGCTCTACCCCGTGGCGCGCCCTCCATCCTTGTGGCCGCCTCGTGGCACCTTCGAATTCATCTCCAAGTCTTCTGGTCCAAGAAAAATCATCGCGAAGGTTTTATTCCGTTTGGACTTTGTTTGGTATTCCTTTTCTGTGAAACTCTAAAACAAGGAAAAAACAGGAACTGGCATTGGGCTCTAGGTTAATAGGTTAGTCCCAAAAATAATATAAAATAGCATATGAATGCATATAAAACATCCAAAACAGATAATATAATAGCATGGAAAAATAAAAAAAAATTATAGATACGTTGGAGACGTATCACGAAGCGGGCGATGGCCCTATCTTTTGATGGTGGTGTGGCGGCAACGGCGGCCGGTAACAGCTGCCGACGGGCAGCGGCGTCGGAGCGTGTGGTGGGTGTTCCACGCACACCCAAAAGGGACGCCACGCACACTACACTACGCCGGGGACTGCACCACCGCCGCGGTGTAGCCTCCCAGCTAGAGCTGTCCTCTGATGACGGCGGAGTGGCTGAGCAAGGATGATAGACCGATGCCATTGGCGATTGTGGTAGAAGCAGACGAGATAAGGTACATGGAGGAAGGGGAAAATGCGACGCATGACTCGCCGGCCGTGAGGGTTTATATAGTAGGCTGGTAAGCATTGGGATTTTGGGGGATTTCACCGAGTCGGGCGGGATGCTTGCGCGAGAACCTGCGCGGTTGCACGGGAATGGGCTCACTAGCGTTTGGCCAAAAGAATGCCCACGTGCGCTGCTCAAGCTTGTGCTCGAAGCCGTCTGCAGCAGCGGGGTGACAAGACGTGCGAGAGGAGGATGAAAGGACACGTACACATAAAGTTAATAAAAAACTTTTGCGATTTAATTACCTACTATACCCCGTCCTGGTTTATAAGTAGGATTTAACTAATAAAATCCGAATACATGTCGCCAAAGATTATATCATTGGATTCATATTTGAACATAGTTTCCAATTATATAATTTTTGTAACATGCATTAACATTTTATTGGTTAAATTTAAGGTTATATACCAGCAAGCGTTTGCCCACAACACACACGGCTTATTCCATCACAAACAGCTTGGATGGATCAACTGTATGCCACGTATTGCACATGCAACTCTAATCTGATTCGTGCTTGATGTCTCCGACATCGCTCGCACAGTCCATCTTATTTTCCACGTATCACTGTGCCGACCTCTACTCGCGTCCCTCGGCAAGCTCTGCTCGCCGTTAGGCGCCGCGGCGTGCTCTGCTCACGTCAGTCGGCGCGCTCGGCTTGTGGATAGCTTTTCCTTGCGTGTTCAACTGCTATATGCATATATATGGTTGCTCGCCATTGAGGCGACCGCTGAGCGCTCTGCTCGCGTCCCTCCACACACGCTCTGCCAGCCTATGGGCCTGCGCACAATCACGTCGGGGGCCCATATGCATGCAGTTGCGTCGCGCGCGTCGCCACACAATGCAGTTACGTGCGGCACGATGGAGTTACGCACTGCAAATTAGAACTGCCATCCGGGCGTGCCAATATTCTAGGCCATATGGCTTCCCCTTTAATTCCCGCCGCCATTATAACCTTAGTCTCTTCAACCTTTCGATCACGCCCCACAGCAGCACACCCACGTCGACACATAGAGAGGGGATGTCTAGCGGTGCTCCAATGGAGTTCGACAAGCATAAAGTGGAGACCCACGTGAGGGAGAGGATCTCTCGGTGGTGTACACCATCGACCCGGACGTGGTGGATGATGTCACTTGAACCTACGTCGGTATTTCCCGAAAGAGGAAGGGATGATGTAGCACATCAGCGGTAGGTATTTCCCTCAGATATGAAACCAAGGTTATCAAACAAGTAGGAGAACCAAGCAACACAACGTAAACAACACCGGCACACAAATAACAACTACTCACAACCCGACGTGTAGAAGGGTTGTCAATCCCTTTCAGGTAGCGGCGCCCTAAGATGGGCAAACAGACGTGAGAGAGTTGTAAATATTGATAGATCGAACGCCAAATAAAATAAATTGCAACAAGGTATTTTTGTATTTTTGGTTTAGTAGATCTAAAAATAAAAGGCAAATAAAATAGATCACAACGGCAAATAATATGAGAAAGAGACCCGGGGTCCGTAGGTTTCACTAGTGGCTTCTATCGAGAAAAATAGCAACAAGTGGGTAAATAAATTACTGTTGGGCAATTGATAGAACTTCAAATACTCGACGATGTCCAGGCAATGATCATTATATAGGCATCATGTCTAAGATTAGTAGACCGACTCCTGCCTGCATCTACTACTATTAGTCCACACATCAACCGCTATCCAGCATGCATCTAGTGTATTAAGTTCATGGAGAAATGGAGTAATGCAATAAGAACAATGACATGATGTAGACAAGATCTATCTATGTAGAGATAGAACCCACTACAAAGCACCTCTTCCCGTTGCAAGATAAATAGATCAAGTTGGCCAAACAAAACCTAAATATCGGAGAAGAAATACGAGGCTATAAGCAATCATGCATAGAAGATACCAAAGAAACTCAAATACTTTCATGGATATAAAAAGATAGATATGATCATAAACTCAAAGTTCATCCGATCCCAACAAACACATTGCAAAAAGAGTTACATCATATGGATCTCCAAGAGACCTTTGTATTGAGAATCAAACTAGAGAGAGGAAGACATCCAGCTACTAACTACGAACCCGAAGGTCTACAAGGAACTACTCACGCATCATCGGAGAGGCACCAATGGAGGTGGTGAACCCCATCCATGATGGTGTCTAGATTGGATCTGGTGGTTCTGGACTCTGCAGTGGCTGGAATTGATTTTCGTCGACTCCCCTGGGGTTTCTAGAATATTGGGGTATTTATAGAGCAAAGAGGCTGTACGGGGGGCACCCGAGGTGGGCACAACCCACCAGGGCGCGCTTGGGCCTCCTGGAGCGCCCTGGTGGGTTGTGCTCTCCCCGGGGCACCCCCTGGCGCAACCTTGGCCCATTAGGTGTCTTCTGGTCCATCAAAAATCTCTGTAATGTTTCGTGGCATTTTGGACTCCGTTTGGTATGGATTTTCTGTGATGTAAAAACATGCAAAAACACCAACTGGCACTTGGCACTATGTCAATAGGTTAGTACCAAAAATTGATATAAAATGACTATAAAATGATTATAAAACATCCAAGATTGATAACATAACAACGTGGAACAATCAAAAATTATAGATACGTTGGAGACGTATCAGCATCCCCAAGCTTAACTCCTACTCGTCCTCCAGTAGGTAAGTGATAAAAACAGAATTTTTGGTGTGGAATGTTGCCTAACATGTCATATCATATTCTTTTCTTTATAGCATGGACATTTGGACTTTTATATTGTTCAAAGCAATAGTCTATTTTTGACATGATAACTTAAATACTCAAGCATATCAATAAGCAACCATGTCTTTCAAAATATAAATGCTAAAACAAGCTATCCCTAGCCCTTCATGCTCAATCATTGATCCATTCGTGAATTACACTCGCATATTAACTACAACCAATGCTCAAGTACGATCATAGTGCCTCCTAGTTGGTGCTTTTATAAGAGAAGATGGAGACTCAAATTCAAAAATAAAAATTGCATAAAGTAAAAGAAAGGCCCTTCACAGAGGGAAGTAGGGATTTGTAGAGGCGCCAGAGCTCAAAGCGAAAAACTTAGAGATAAAAACATTTTGGGAGGTGTGTCCTTCTCACCAACGAAAACGACTTAGAGTTCCCAACACTTTCCATGCTAGATATATCATAGGCGGTTCCCAAACAGAAAATAAAGTTTATTCCTTTTCAACCATACTTTTACTTTCCATGGCTAGCCGTATCCACGGTTGCCCTCCATACCAACACTTTCCAAGGAATTTATTATTTGACAACATAAAGTAAATTCATTTTTCATTTCGGGACTGGACATCCATAATACCTTTGCCTTACTCTCGTGCAATGACAAGTGAATAAACACTCATCGTGAGAAGAACACATCTATCATGGAAAATATTAGGCACCCCTCACCGCTCCGCGAGCAAAACAAACACACAAAAGAGAAGTTTATTTTGAAAATTAGAGATGGCACATAAAAAATTGCTTATAATGGCAAAAGAATACCGCATATAGGTAGATATAGTGGACTCATGTGGCAAAACTTGTTTAAAGGTTTTTGGATGCACAAGTAGAGATCATACTTAGTGCAAAATGAAGGCTAGCAAAAGATTGAGAAGCGACCAACCAAGAAACAAATAATCTCATAAGCAAGCATTAAGCATAATTAACTCCGAATAATGCACCACAAGTAGGATATAATTTCATTGCATAATTATTGACTTTCGTGCTTGCATAGGGAATCACAAACCTTAACACCAATATTCTTACTAAAGCATAATTACTCATCAACATAACTCACATATCACATCATCATATCTCAAAACTATTACTAAGAATCAGGTTTATTATGTCCAATGAACTTCATGAAAGTTTTTATTATATCCTTCTTGGATATCTATCACTTTGGAACTAATTTTCATATGTTGCTTTTGACAAGCTCAAACAAATATAAGTGAAGATCATGAGCATAATTTTTCTTTCTCTCAAATAAATTTAAGTGAAGCAAGAGAGAATTTCTTGAAAATTTTACTAACTCTCAAATAAATCTAAGTGAAGCAAGAGAGCATTTCTTCAAAAATACTAAAGCACACCGTTCTCAAAAAGATATAAGTAAAGCACTAGAGCAAGTCCATAGCTCATAAAAATTTAAGTGGAGCATAGAGAGCAATTCTAACAAGTCATGACATCATTTTGGCTCTATCAAATAGGTGTGTCCAGCAAGGAATCAAGACTTAAAACACAAAATAAAACAAGCAAAGACTCATATCATACAAGACGCTCCAAGCAAAACACATAGTATGTGGCGAATAAAAATATAGCTTCGAGTAAAATACCAATGGTTGTTAGAAGAAAGAGGGGATGCCACTCGGGGGCACCCCTAAGCTTAGTTGCTTGCTCTCTTTTGGATAATAGAGAGGGATGCCGGGGCATCCCCAAGCTTAGGCTCTTCTTACTCCTTATTCCTTCATCCACCGTAAGATAACCCAAAACTTGAAAACTTTAATCACACAAAACTCAACAAAACCTTCGTGAGATCCGTTAGTATAAGAAAATAAATCACCAGTATAAGTACTGTATCAAACCAATTCATATTTTGTTCTTGCATTATATCTACTGTATTCCAACTTTTCTATGGCAAAAACTCATCAAACAGAACCATAGAGCCATCAAAATAAGCACACAACGCAAAGAAAACAGAATCTGTCAAAAACAGAACAGTCTGTAGTAATCTGGGTGTTTCCAATACTTATGTAGCTCCAAAAATTATGGAAAATTAGGATGACCTGAGAAATTTGTATATTGATCTACTTCAAAAGGAGTGGGTATTTTATCGCTCTCTGGTAAAAAATGAGAATTATTTTCGCGAGTGTAAAAGTTTGTGTTTTTTCAGCAAGATCAAACGACTATCACCCAAGAAGATCCTAAAGGCTTTACTTGGCATAAACACTAATTAAAACATAAAAAACACAATCATAACAGTAGCATAATTTTTCTAACACTCAAAAACAGGAAGCAAAAATCAAAAATAAAATTTATTCATTGGGTTGATCCCAACAAACGCTATAATTTTACACCCTTAGCTAGGCATAAAGCAAGGATTTAAGTTTTGTCATCCTTCTTCTTAATTCCATTAGAGGTGTTTTCATCATGGGGTTTTGTAAAAACAACATAAAACATATTATCCATAGAAACCTTAGCATTATTAAGTTGGCCATTATCATAACCACATTGATTTCCAGCAACAATCCAAGAGTAGTGTTGATTAACATTATTGAAAACTTGTTGAATTACATCTAGAATGGGGACTTCCTTTCTAAGATTCTCATCAAAGATTTTATTATCCCCAAGCAAATGTCTTAACTCATAATCACTATTGTAAAGAATTTCATCTATCATGGGCTTTTCACAGTTCATACCATAAAAATCAAAGATTTCCCTTGCTTCCCGTACATTATAGTCAAACTCATTCATAAGAACGAGATTGGCCAACTTCTTAGCCTTAGGATTCTTTATAATGCGGAGCTCAAAAAACAATCTTTGCAAAGTAGGATGAGTACAAATAAATTTACTTTCAAGTTTCAAAACTAGTGCTAAAATAGCATCCGCATAAGATCTAGTGGTGCCAAGTATAGGAGCATCATCAAGACTTAGATTTCCCACACAATTGTAAAATTCTTGCATACGTTCCTTTCCCATAATGTTCCCTTGCCCCAAGATAAAAGTTTTAGCATCTAGATCGCCCATACATCCAACTTTAGGAGTTAGGCCATCATCTTTTGGTGCCATACCGAAATCACTCATGATTGCAAGCAAAGGATAGATCCGACAAGAAAACGGCGAACGAAAAAGAGGGGCAAATAAAATGGCAATTTTTTGCAAAGTGGGGGAGAGGAAAACAAGAGGCAAATGGAAAATAATGTAAATTGAGAGGAGATGAGATTTGTGATTAGGAACCTGGTATATGTTGAAGATCCTTCCAAACAACGGCGCCAGAAATTCCTTTTGATGTCGCATGAAGCTACGTCGGTATTTCCCCAAAGAGGAAGGGATGATGCAGCACAACGGCAGTAGGTATTTCCCTCAGATATGAAACCAAGGTTATCGAACCAGTAGGAGAACCAAGCAACACAATGTAAACAACACCTACACACAAATAACAACTACTCGCAACCCGACGTGTAAAAGGGGTTGTCAATCCCTTTCGGGTAGCGGCGCCCCAAGATGGGAAAACGGACGTGAGAGAGTTGTAAATATTGATAGATTGAACGCCAAATAAAATAAATTTCAGCAAGATAGTTTTGTATTTTTGGTTTAGTAGATCTGAAAATAAAAGGCAAATAAAATAGATCGTGAAGGCAAATAATATGAGAAAGAAACCCGAGGGCCGTAGGTTTCACTAGTGGCTTCTCTCGAGAAAAATAGCAAACGGTGGGTAAACAAATTACTATTGGGAAATTGATAGAACTTAAAATACTCATGACGATATCCAGAAAATGATTATTATATAGGCATCACGTCCAAAATTAGTAGACCGACTCCTTCCTGCATCTACTACTATTAGTCCACACATCGACCGCTATCTAGCGTGCATCTAGTGCATTAAGTTCATGGAGAAATGGAGTAATGCAATAAGAATGATGACATGATGTAGACAAGATCTATCTATGTAGAGATAGACCCCATCATTTTATCCTTAGTAGAAACGATAAATACGTGTCAGTTCCCCTTCTGTCATTGGGATCAAGCACCGTAAGATCGAACCCACTACAAAGCACCTCTTCATGTTGCAAGATAAATAGATCAAGTTGGACAAACAAAACCTAAATATCGGAGAAGAAATACGAGGCTATAAGCAATCATGCATAAAAGAGACCAAAGAAACTCAAATACTTTCATGGATATAAAAAGATAGATCTGATCATAAACTCAAAGTTCATCCGATCCCAACAAACACACCGCAAAAAGAGTTACATCATATGGATCTCCTAGAGACCATTGTATTGAGAATCAAACGAGAGAGAGGAAGCCATCTAGCTACTAACTATGGACCCGAAGGTCTACAAAGAACTACTCACGCATCATCGGAGAGGCTCCAATGGAGGTGGCGAACCCCATCCGTGATGGTGTCTAGATTGGATTTGGTGGTTCCGGACTCTCCGGTGGCTGGAATTGTTGGTGGACTCCCCTGGGGTTTCTGGAATATTGGGGTATTTATAGAGCAAAGAGGCGGTCCGGGGGGCACCCGAGGTGGGCACAACCCACCAGGGCACGCCTGGGCCTCCTACCACACCCTGGTGGGCTGTGCTCTCCTCGGAGCAGTCCCCAGGAGCAGCCTTGGCCCATTAGGTGTCTTCTGGTCCAAAAACAATCTCTGTAAAGTTTCATGGCATTTGGACTCCGTTTGGTATTGATTTTCTGCGATGTAAAAAACATGCAAAAAACAACAACTGGCACTTGGCACTATGTCAATAGGTTAGTACCAAAAAATGATATAAAATGATTATAAAACATCCAAGATTGATAATATAACAGCATGGAACAATCAAAAATTATAGATACGTTGGAGATGTATCAGTGGACGACTACATCAACACTGTTGAGCAGTTGCTTGCTCGAGACAAGTACAAGGTGGTCGGCATCAACCTCCAGTACACCGCCGGTCGTCCCAACATAGATCAGAAGGTTGCCATTGCCCAGTTATGCGTGTGCCATTATGTCCTCATCTACCACAACTGCATGGGCACAGAGCCTTGCGACCATTTCACCAGGTTTGTCAACAACACTGACTACAAGTTCGCTACGGTGGAAACCTTCGACGATGTAAATGCGCTTAGGGTTACGGGCTTGGCATGCGAGAACCTTGTCAAAATCCGTGAGCACTACAAGGTCTGGGGCAGTACGAAGAAGGACATGTGTGTAGTAGAGACCTATGTAATTATGCATGTAATAGTTTACTTTGGTGTGTGTAAATGCCATGGTTGTAGTAGCCACCTATGCAATTGGATGTTTAATTTAGTTATGCAACCACGTCCTTATAAGTGTGTCTACTACAACCATGTTTTATATTGTTGTTCTGTATGCAATCCCATCGCACGACACACACACATCTTATTAGCAACAATCGTCTGTGTTATTATCGGTCTTCGCACACATTTCTGATTACATACCTGTTTGTCGTGTATCACACACATCTTGTTATATTGAACCGTTTCTGTTCTCTTGGCTCAACGCAAACAGTTCATCCGAGTGAACTGTATGCCGTATATTGCACACACCTTGATCTGGCTGACCATTTCTTTTGTGTTTCCTAATCACAAATAGTTCATCCGAGTGAACCATATGCTATATATCGCATAAAACTTCATCTGACTGCCCGTTTCTTTTGTTCCGCCTCATCACAAATAGTTAATTGGACTGAACCATATGCCCTACATCGCACAAGCAACTAAAGTCTGAACCGTGTTTGATGCATCCGTCATTGCAAATGTTTTGCACCTTTTTGACGGTTTTTTACACCAACGTTTGCGATTATGGCATCGCACACAGTTTCATCGAAGGGTCTCTGATCATAGTGTCGCGTTAGCAGCATCTTGCAGTAGTGTCTATATCATTTCGAATCAACAATATGTCATCTAAATATAATATCAGCAATGCTACAGAGCTCACACTCACTTTCTTGTAAATACAGGCTTCTGCGAAAGTCTGTATAAAACCATATGCTTTGGTCACCTCATCAAAGCATATATTCCAACTCCGAGATGCTTGCACCAGTCCATAAATGGATCGCTGGATCTTGAACATTTTGTTAGCACCTTTAGGATCGACAAAACTGTAGTGATCCGACCCCAAACGGTCAAATCTCTGTGCATAAGTGTCATCCCTGGATCGGTAATGCTGACACACACAGTACTTGAAGGATTTATAACAGAGTGCAATCACACACTTATTACATCGAATGTCTCAAAAGAGAACTTATTACAAAAATTTGGCTTAAGGCCATCTAAATAGGATAGCTGCAGAAGCATCGAAGGTAAATGAGCCCATCAACTCCAACAGCATAGCTGAGTGCATGACAACGACCTAGTGCACCTTACTCTTCGTCTGAAAAGTCCGCAACATAATATGTTGCAGCATGAAACAGGTTAGCACATGGAATATGCTAGCAAAATAACACTGTAGAGCAATGAACATGTAATAGCTATAACTATATGCATATATGGCTGGTGGAGGCTCTATGGTTATCATGTTTTTGCGAAAAGCCAATTTTTCCCTACAACAAAGGAATACATTTTGTTTAACTATCATGGTGGTTGATAAACATTGAGAAAGTTCCTCCAACTCAATCCCAATTAAACAGTATTAAGAACCCAACAAATTAATTGAGAGTGATGAGATCAAATCAATAATTCAAGAACCAGATACTCAAGATGTCCATAACCGGGGACACGGCTAACCATGATTAGTTTGTACACTCTGTAGAGGTTTGCGCACTTTTCCCCACAAGACTCGTTCTCCTCCGTTGGATTTCTCGCACTACATGGTGTTTGAGAAATGGATGACCGAGACACAGTCTTTTAGAAGCATTAAATCTTTACTCCGGGTAGACAGTACCACCTACACCCCTACATCTACTAGCCTACCACTGAAAGAGGTCACGCAACATACTCAACTATGCCAGAGCCCATAATGGCTTGTGGCTGCACACGGAAGTTTCTAGCATGACTAATCTTATGACCTTTGAGCCTGGGTGCCGAACCGTAGGATGATCACACGGGTACTACGGGATATCCTAGGACAACACTCGATTCTCCAGGTGCCCGGACAATCACCGGGTGCTCCAGGGTGCCTCAACCAATCCACCCAGACGTGTGTTAAAGTAGCCACCTTAAGTTTAACCATTAATTAAACCCTCACAACTCTCATGGATCACTCAACCAAACCACGTCTATGAGCATAGCATAGCAAAATAGCCATAACATAGAAGTAACTCCTAGGGTTTGAAATAAAGGACAATAGGTTCTACCTCATCATCTACTTCCCAGACCCACATGTTAAATAGATCCTACTCATGCAATGTTTGAGGGTTGAAACTAATGCATAAAAACTGGGTAATAAGGTGTATGATCAAAGTGTTACTTGCCTTGCCGATGATCTGCAAACCCTAGAGACTCGTAGTAGCACGCTTCACATTTCGGAAATTCTATCGCAAACAAACAATAGCATACATAAGCACTCAAGAATAAATGCAAGGGTAAAACTCAGATGAAAAAGTCCAGACTGAAAGTTCAACTGAAGAGCTTCGATTTGCAAAAAGGATCAATCGAATCGGAGCTACGGAACTGAAACTACGATCAAAAGAAGTTCGAATTCAAATCTGCCTGAAACCAAATTTTAAATTGTCAAAATCATGCTCAAGTTGATTAACTGGAAAGAAGTGTTCGAGACGAAGATTTTGGCATTGGTTTCACTGGATTTGGATGAACGGTTGAAAAGTTACGAGGGTTTGAAGATCAGGGGCTAATCTGTGATAAAAATAATCGCAGATAGGTCCCTAGCAAAGAAAAGATAGAAAAAGAAAAATCTATCGGAAAAACGTCCGCTAACAGAGGCAAACGCATTATAAAACGAAAAAACGTTCGCAGAATAGATCTAAGCCGAAAAAACCAAGAAAACCGATCTATAAAAAACCTAATTAGATCTAGGGTTTACCAAAATAAACCAAAGAAAACCAGACAAAAACCGGTCGGCGGCGGGTCAACGGTGGTGGCGGAGGGATCCGGCACGGGGGGCGGTGTTGGTGCGGGGCGGCGGCTCCAGCGCGGGCGGCAGTGACGGGCAGCGGTGCGGCAGCGGTAGGCAGCAGCGGCGAGCAGCAGCGGCTAACGGCGGCGGCGCGGCTTGGGAGGCGGTGGTGGCGGGGTGGCGAAGTGGCGGCGGGGCGGGGCGGCTTATAAGAGGGGGCAGGCGAGGCGGCTTGGGGGAGGGGGCAAGGCAGCGGGGCGGCGTGGCCGAGCCGGACACAGCGTCCGTGTGACGGCGGGGTCCGGCCTGCTCGGCTGGGCCGTTGGCCCAGTCGGGCGAAACTTAAAAAAAAAGTAAATTCCGCCGAGGAAAATCCTAGTAAAATATATAATTTTTTTTCTAAAAATGCCAAAAACAATTTTCGCCGTCTAAATAAAATATTTAGAACAGAGTGAACATTTTTCTGGCCTAAAAATGCAATTTTGAAAAATGCATATTTTCTAATTCAAATAAAATCTCGAATAAAAATCCAAATAAAATATTTGATTTTAAAATATTTCCTCCAATATTTCTCTCTTTTTGTAGAATTCATATTATCTTCTCTCTTTTATTTTTAGCATTTGAAATATTTGGAGAGAAAAATTATTAAAACCAAAATGATCCTCTTTTCAAATTTGTAAAAAATTCAAATATGAAAAATTATGAAATCCCCAACTCTCTCTGTGGGTCCTTGAGTTGCTTAAGATTTCCAGGATCACAAACAAGAAGCAAATAAAAATATGATATGCATATGATGACCTATGTATAACATCCAAATTGAAAATTGGGTTGTTACAAACCTACCCCCTTAAGATGAATCTCGCCCTCGAGATTCAGGTTGGCTAGAAAATAGGTGTGGGTGGTCTTTCCATAAGTCTTCCTCTCGTTCCCAGGTGGATTCATCCTCGGTATGGTGGCTCCACTGAACTTTGCAAAATTTGATAACCTTACTGCATGTAACAAGGCTGGCAAACTCGAGAATCTTGACTGGTTTCTCCTCGTAGGCCAGATCACTATCCAACTGTATTGCTTCCAGTGGCACTGTATCTCTCAAAGGAATTTAGGCCATCTCTGCATGGCACTTCTTCAACTGGGAAACATGAAACACATCATGAAATCCTAACAATCCTTCGGGTAACTCCAACTTGTAGGCCACTTCTTCCATACGTTCGAAAACTCGATATGGTCCAACAAATCTCGAGGCTAACTTTCCCTTAACTCCAAATCATTTAACTCCTTGCAGAGGTGACAAGGGAAGATATGCTCGGTCTCCGATCTCGTAGACTACCTCCTTGCGTTTTGAATCTGCATAACTTTTCTATCTGGACTGAGCTACCTTCAGTCTATCATGAATCAACTTTACCTTCTCTTCAGACTCTTTGATCAAATCTGGTCCAAACAACTAACGGTCTCCAACTTCATCCAAATTAACGGTGTCCTGCACCTTCTTCCATACTGTCGGATTTCGGGTTCCGGCAGACCCTTGAGGTTCGAACACTGGGGTGCGTGCAAAGATCTCTCCCCTACCGATCTACGTCCAATCTCCTCGCGTGATCTAAGCTGGAAACAACGAACAACACAAGGGACACGAGGTTTATACTGGTTCGGGCCACCATTGTGGTGTAATACCCTACTCCAGTGTGTGGTGTGGTGGATTGCCTCAGGGGCTGACGATGAACAGTACAAGGGAAGAACAGCCTCGCGAGAGGTTTTCTTGAGCTGGTGTGATGAACTGCTTGGGTGAGTTTAGTCGCCTCTCTCTCTCTCTGCTGGAGTTCTATCAGATCTCTAGCTCTGTCTTTCTATTATCCCTCTACTCTGTGGTGGCTAGCTCTATTTATAGAGGCCCTGGGCCTCTCCCCAAATAATGAGCGGGAAGGGCGCCAACAATTGGCCATTTTGAAGGGGAACATCTAGTACAAGTTATCCTGACCAAAGGTGGTCTTCGGCTACCAAAAGCACTGGTGATGACGCCATCTTGGGCTCCACGGTGACCTCCGTCCTGCCGCTCTGCTGGTCTTGGTCTTGTTGCACCGGAATGGTAACCTTTGCCCGATGCCTTGGCCTGTGCTTGCCCCCTTTGCACCAAAGGGGAAACAAGGACACTGCGCAGGCCGGCGCCCGCCTGGCGCCCGATCGTCATGGCTTGCATCACGGGCTCCTCGCGAGGTACCCCTGCCTTGATCTCTCCGCCTCCTCGCGAGCCTTCCTGATGAGGCTGCCTCTGAGGAAGCTTTCTATCGTCCGCCCCGTGAGGGTCTTGAGCTTGAGCTGATGAAGATGGGCCGCGCTGGGCCCCCACTTGAGCCACGCCGCAGGCAGGCAAGTCTGGGGACCCCCGTTCCCAGAACACTGACAGTAGCGCCTGGGCCCAAGGCGCGCCCGGCTTGGCCTAGCAGGGAAGCGAAGGGGCAAGCGCGAAGCGCCGTGGGCCCAGTAGCCTGCGGCCTTGGGCGCCGCGTGGCGATTGATTGGACGTGGGCGTCTGCGCTTCCCCATGATGCCTCGGCGACCGCACGACTTGACAAGTCCCTGCATGCAGAGAGACCGGTCATGATTACCTGCGATCGTGGTGCTCGGCGGTAGGCCTCCTCCGGCTACAAGTATGGGGCTGCGTGAGCCCCTTCAGTCCATCCCTTCCTGCTGCTCCTTTCCTTCTCCTTCCTTGTTCTTGCTCCTCCTTACGCCAATGGCACCAATCCACCGGTTTTCTGCAGAAGAGAAGGGAAAGGCCCCCCGAGAGGGTCCTGACCCACTTCCGCCGAAGAAGCGGCTGGTCCTCTGCCATCGAGATGAGGGTTCTCAGCAAGATGCATCGAGGCCCTGGTATGAGCGGCCGCCGCCTGGGTTTCCTCTACCCTTGTACGCCCGCGTCATGGGTCCTGGGGGAGAAGGCGTCGAGCGACATTGATGGTGCCGCCGTCGACGCCGGCGAGTCAAGGTGGTGCGTGTCGTTCCTCCTGGAGTCCACGCCGAGCGCTCCTTTCGCGAGCTTGTTCTCCACGCCGCCATGCCTCCAAGCTCTTGGATCCGCCTTCCTCCCTCCTTCGCCTTCGAGATGCCGCCGAGCGGGGCTCTGGAGCTCTGGCTGTAGCACGCTGACTGCAGTACCCTTGCGACCAGAGCGGAGGTCGCGGTCATCGCTCCGGGGAAGATCTTCATGACCCGGGGCTGGGGCAAAATCGCCCGGGTCTGCCGGATGGTAGGTGCCCTCGTAATTCATCTTGAATACGACGGCGCCTCCCTGATGTTCTTCAAGGTCTTCGATGCTGAAGCACGCCGGCTGGAGTGCTGCCCCAGGGAGAGCGGCAGGGGCAACGAACTAGCGAGGACCTGGCCCGCCCATCGGCCCTCCAGCAGCTCCTCAGGCAGCAGCGGAGGGGCTGGGGAATCCAGCGGCTCCCCTGAGCTCCTCGCGACTCTGGAGACAAGCGACGACAGCTAGGAGCTCCCGAGCTCGCGCCGTTCTCGGAGCGGGGCAGCTGCGTCCAGCCGCCGACGCCACTGATCTGGATGGGGTTGGTGCCGGCGTTGGGCAGCCCACTATTGATGATGGCGTCCCTTGCGGAGGTGCGGGCGATTAACGTTCCTTATGATTAGTACTTTTGTTCCATGCGAGGAATCGAGGCAACACCCCGTGGGGGTATGTAAGGCGCCTGCCGTGTCTTTTGTGAACATTATATCCTTAATATGAATTAATGCGAGGTGCTTGTCCTTTCTCGGCTCGGCTCCCCCTTTCTATCCTTACGAGGACTTGGCGCTCTACGCTGACAGGTCCTAGTCCCCAGGCAGGCTTCAGCCGTCGTTGGTATGCCAGGTCGCGATGTCGTGGTCATGTCTAGGAGGTGAGCGGCCCGAGGTCCGGTAAGAGCCCCCGAGTCGCGATGCTCGGGAGGTCCCCTTTAGCGCTCAAGCAGCCCTCGCTGGGCGAGAAAGGAAGGCAACGTCGCCATGACAAAGCCGCACTGGGCGAGGGTTTGGCGCTGCGTTGGTCCAACTTGTAACGCCCTCGATGCGGCTGTATCTCCCACGTGTCGAAGCACGACTTAGAGGAATAACCGCATTGAAAGCAATGTCGCAAGTGAGGTATTCTTCACAAACAACCCATGTAATACAATAAGGGAAAAGATACATAGTTGGCTTACAATCGCCACTTCACACAATTACATGAATAAAGCATTACATCATCCAGATACAATCAAGGTCCGGCTACGGAACCAAAATGAAAGAAGACTACCCCAAAAGCTACACAGATCCCCAATTGTCCCGACTGGGCACCACTACTGATCAACTAGAACGAAACAACACAAAGGACAAGATCTTCATTAGGCTCCTCCTTGAGCTTGGTTGCGTCACTTGCTCGGTAACATCGGCACCTGCAAACTGGTTTTGGAAGTATCTGTGAGTCACCGGGACTCAACAATCTCACACCCTCGCGATCAAGACTATTTAAGCTTATAGGTAAGGTAATGGTATGAGGTGGAGCTGCAGCAAGCGACTAGCATATATGGTGGCTATCATACGCAAATGAGAGCGGGAAGAGAAGTCAAAAGCACGGTCGAGAAATCTATGATCAAGAAGTGATCCTAGAACAACCTATGTCAAGCATAACTCCAACACCGTGTTCACTTCCCGGACTCCGCCGAGAAGAGACCATCACGGTTACACACGCGGTTGATGTATTTTAATTAAGGTCAACTTCGGGTTTTCTACAACCAGACATTAACAAATTCCCATCTGCCCATAACCGCGGGCACGGCTTTCGAAAGTTCAAAACCCTACAGGGGTGTCCCAATTTAGCCCATCACAAGCTCTCACGGTCAATGAAGGATATTCCTTCTAGCGGGAAGACCCGATCAGGCTCGGAATCCCGGTTACAAGACATCCTCGACAATGGTAAAACAAGTCCAGCAAGACCGCTCGATGCGCCGACATCCTGATAGGAGCTGCACATATCTCGTTCTCAGGGCAACACCGGATAAGCAATCCGTACAACTAAAACCAGCCCTCGAGTTTCCCCGAGGTGGTGCTGCAAGGGGCCCTAGTTTGGACCAACACTTAGACAAGCACTGGCCCGGGGGGGGGGGGGTTAAAATAAAGATGACCCTCGGGATGCACGACTCCAAAGGGAAAAAGTCTAGGTGGCGAATGGTAAAACCAAAGTTGGCCCTTGCTGGAGGAGTTTTATTCAAGGCGAACTGTCAAGGGGTTCCCATAATAACCCAACTACGTAAGGAACACAAAATCCGGGAACATAACACCGATATGACGGAAACTAGGGCGGCAAGAGTGGAACAAAACACCATGCATAAGGCCGAGCCTTCCACCCTTTACCAAGTATATAGATGCATTAATTAAATAAGAGATATTGTGATATCCCAATAAAATATCCATGTTCCAAACATGGAACAAACTCCAATCTTCACCTATAACTAACAACGCTATAAGAGGGGCTGAGCAAAGCGGTAACATAGCCAAACAACGGTTTGCTAGGAAAAGGTGGGTTAGAGGCTTGGCTCAACAATATGGGAGGCATGAAAAGCAAGTGGTAGGTATCGCAGCATAGGCATAGCAAAAGAGCAAGCAACTAGCAAGCAAAGATAGAAGTGATTTCGAGGGTATGGTCATCTTGCCTGAGATCCCGCAAGGAAGAAGAACGAGTCCATGAAGAAGACAAATGGACATAGACGAACGGGTCCTCACAAACGCGACGTTACCGGAACCAACCCGAAGAAGCAACACCGGAAAGAAGCACTCAACATAGTAAACAAACCACACATGAACATGATATGATATGCGGGATGCGGCATGTGATGCATATGCATGATTTGGAAAGGAATGATTCAACCTGGGATCAACCTGGAAATCCAAGAATTCCACTGGAAAGGTGAGGTGATTTCGGTTGAAATCGATATAAAGATCACCAGAATCGGATGCACGGTTTGGAAATGGCAAGCAAAACAAATGACACCGGTGTGCGATAATCAGCAAGTAGCCTTCTAAATGCATCAAGATAAATATGCTACAACACTCAAACATGACAACAAAATACATGGCAGGGATCCACTCATGATGCTTGACAAAAGATGAACACTGAGCTACGGCTAATTCATCCATTAACAGGTTCAAACAAGCATGGCAAAAATGCAAATGATAATAGGTTTCAGACTTGGTGAAATTAACACAAGTCTGAAATTTATCATCAGGAAGCAATCTTTAGCATGAAAACTACATGCTACAGGAACATAACATGGCAAAGCAAGGCATGTCATGAAGCTAATCAAAGCACTTAACAAAAGTCCCTTAGTGACCTTGAGCCAAACGAGATCAGAAAATACAATTGCAAGCATGTGAACATGGCAAAAACCTAACCAGATTTCAGACTTAGTGAAAAACTGGAGCATGCAAATCAGTTAACGATTAGGCATGTTTACGAGCTCGATGCACTCACTACAGAGCATGGAATGACAAACTAAGCATACACCCATCAAGAATACATAGCATAGAAGCTAGAAATGGCAAGAACAACAACATAGCATGCACGGATCAATAGCAACATTCTTGGCAAAATCCCTAAACATGTCAACAATCTGCCAGGATTCGCTTTATAGCAAAAGTAGAGCTCGATTGACTCAAGCTAGGGTGCTCCATAAATGCAAACAAATACATGGATGGATAGGGCACCGCAATGTTAACAAATCCTTAATGATCATTGTGACACCCCAAAATTTTGGCCTTGTTTTAATGAATTAAATTTTTTGCCAGGAATTAAAACTTTGAATTTCTGAGCTCCTTTTTGATTTTTAAATCATTTCCTTCCCTGTTATGATGAGTTTTTCCCAAAGAGAAAACTTTTCAAATATGTCATTGGACTTATTTAACCTCTCAAGAAAAACTTTTCTTTTATCAGTATAACTAATTAACTAATTTAATTGCTTGATCTTTACTTTCTTGAAAATGGTTTTTCAAGGTTAAATGGCCATATTTGAACTACAACCATTTGATAATTTCACCTAAAATTTTAACCAAAATTTGGAGATGTCATGTGATGTTTTTAAATCACTTTTGTACAAAAACATCTTTATTTTATGTAATACTTTGAGCTCTACAGCAAATTTTTCTTCTCTGGTCCAGAGTGCAATTTGCACTACAACCCTTTTAAATAATTCTTTCTAGCCTCCACCAAAATTATGGGATATTGGTATTAGCATATGATTCAACTTTATGCAAAAACCCAGTGATGTTATTTGCAAGTTTTGAGTGAATCAACCTCATCTTCATTCTGGTCCAACATGATGGTTTGTACAGCAACTATATTTTTGCTTGCTCTTTAACCCTTGATTCTTTCTCCTACTTGTAGTCCTCCATGTTAAACCTCTAAATCCAGGAGCATGCACCCATTGGATTAATTTTGGTTCATGAAATAATGTCATTTAATTCCTGTCCAGAATTGCAGTTTTGCAAAACTTGCACTAACAAGTTTCTGCATTTGGCAAACCAACCTTACCACCCTCTTGTACATCTAAAGAGACCACCATCTGGAAGTTTTGGCCACCCTAAGAGATGCCTAGGTGCCTGTGGCATTTTGTCGAACACCTGGAGAGCATGACCAGTTTTAACATGAGTTTTGGCATTGCACTGTGGGCTTGCACCTCTGATCAAACAAGCATGTCCACTAGGCTCCTAGTTGCTCCTAACCTGGGTCTGTTAATTGCCAGCCTCGACCGCGACCTCTAGCGTGCTCTGGCATAGTGTCGAACATGTCCCGTGCACGCCCGGAGCGCGAGCAGAGCGCGCGTATTGCACGACCCGCGCCCGAGCCGACACGCTGGCCCCACGGCTTTGGCCCGCTCTGCAGCACCTCGCCACGCGCTCCCCTTCTCACCGCAACACGCCAAGCAGCCCCCGCCGCGCCCGACAGGCCAAGCGCTAGCCGCCGCCGCCGCCCGACAGCCTCTGCCCATGTCGGCGCCGCCAAAGCCACTCCCGCTCGCCACCTGGCCCCTGGAGCAGTGCCCACTCGTCCACTAGCTCTTGCCGTCATCCCAAGCCACGCCACGTTGCCCTGCAAGCTACAGAGAGGCGGTTCGCCGGCATCCTCATCCGCCGCGGCGGAACCGACCTCGACGAGCTATAAAGGGAGGCCCCCGAGCTTCCCCGAGCACGCAGGCAACCTCAGGCCACCCCATTGGCGCTCCCCTAGCTCGCATTCGACCCGGGGAGGTCTCCTTCCTCGTCTCCGGCAATTGCTGTCGCCGCCACCGCCCCGGTCAATTCGGCACCACCAGGGCCTCCCACTCTCCGTTCTCTTCGCCAGGAACCTCCACATCGTCCCGTGAACACATTCCCCTACTCGATTTTGATCGGAATCCACCGTTGCCCCAAAACCACTCCGCTCCCGAAGCTCTCCGTCCGCCGCGAAGCTCGCCGCCGGCAGCTCCCTCCGTCCCCACCGGCCTGGCAACCACCAGGAAGACCGCACTGGAGTGGCGGATCCATCCCCACCCTCGGGGCCCCGCGAAGGGCTGCCAATCGCCGGCGACGATCGCCTGAGCTCCGCCTCCGCTCGGGACATGGGAAGGAGGGGGAGAAAGACTAGTCAAACCTGACTAGTGGGCCCCTTGGACCCACTGTCAGTGACCCTGCGCCTATCCCCTTGGGTTAAGTGAAGGCGTAATCCGCCCAGTATGTTTTCCCCGCTCCGAAAGCGTATTCCCCTCCGAAACGTTTTCTTTCCTGTTTTAATTTAAATAACAGATTTGACCAGAACTTTGACTCGCTATAACTTTTTAAATATAACTCCAAATGAGTTGATTCTTTTTCCTACCTTCCTCAAATTTGATCTAGTTTATTTTAAGATTTATTTGAAAATTTTCCAAACAACTTTTTTGTACTGTTTTTGAAATATGTGTTAATTCAAATATATTTTTAAATAGGATTTTGGGGAGAGAGAAGAAACTTTCAAAAGTTTTGGAGAGCACCTCACCCCTCCACAACTTAAAGGCAAGCATTCTGAACCCTGGCATAATGTTTTTGGTGTGTTATTTGACACGTTTATAACACCACCTTACTTCGAAGGACTTGTTATTTCATGTGACATGATCATTTGAATGGAAGCATATTAGTGATTTCCTCGCTGTTGGAAATGAATATAATTGTGATGGTAATCATCCTCATATGCCTTGCATGCATGCCGGAAAGGAATCCGGGAAAGCCTCGGCCTTGGGTAGGCGTGAGCTTGTCGCCGGTCCCCGTCAGGACGGTTATGTCCGGTATGGCATGGTAAGGTACATTGAGTGGTGATTTCTTCGGTTGAAATATATTTGATATACATGTCATGCAGGGAACTTATAAACCTCCTGAGTCGACCGTAGACCGAGTCTTGTTTCCAGTAACCCCCATACTTGCTATGTACTACCACTTGTCCCTGCCGCAGGTAGGGTATGGTTCAGTAAGTCGTCAACCCCTTTCAAGCACACACCGTACAGAGAGGCCATGGTGGAAGATATCGGTTGTAGCCGGTAGGCATGCCACCTGGTCCGGGGGCAAGGGTGTTTCCGGTTGGGACCGAGAGGGGAGGCCACCCCTTAGAGCGCGTGATATAAATTTGATCCCATGCCACGCGAGGTTGTAGCCTCCCCACTTAGAGTTTTGCTTAACAAGTGTCGTGGGTGATTCCAGACACCGATGAGTTAAGCTGGTGTGTGCAAGTTAGGCGTGTTTTCAACTAAAAGACCGTAGACGGAATTAGTCTCGATGGACTAAAGGAATCCGTTACTCGTGGGTAAAGAGTACACCCTCTGCAGAGATTAAAACCTATTCGAATAGTCGTGTCCATGGTTAAGGATTACAGTCTGGGATGGGTCAAGTGTTGGTCTTAGTGTCGGTCTTCGGAGGAGAGGTTGTTACACCAGAACTTGAACTGTGACTTGTGACTTATGAGAACCATGATTATTATTTTATGATGGACTAACCCGTTGCATTATTGTATTGTCGAGTATCCCTGGGACGGTTCTACCTCCTGGATATTCATTGTGATTATTTATTCTCAAGCCCTTTATGTGGTGTCGCTCAGACGCCCGACTGTGGCATTTCTTTTAAAGCCCTTTATGTGGTGTCGCTCAGACGCCCGACTGTGGCATTTCTTTTAAAGCCCTTTATGTGGTGTCGCTCAGACGCCCGACTGCGGCATTTTATTTCCCACTCTATTACTGTTTATTCAGGTTGCATGATAATAACCTGCTTGCATGCATAAAAGATATTTTATTTATGACTGACGATGTGATCATAAAATTTTTCCGTGCATGATTATCAATTATATTATACCTGTGTTCTTAATGTTTGCGAGTACATTCAAAGTACTCACTGGCTTGTCCCTGGCTATTGTCTTGGCCAGATTGCTTGCTTGGAGAGGAGCGTGGCGATTGACAGCCCCGAGACCTAAGCAATGGTGATAGCAGCCTCGCGAAGATAGGAGTTAACCTGGTCAGCTGTTCCTATGGGAAATGGAGTCCCATAGACACAGACGTCTCACAAACCGCTTCCGCCACCAACCACTAGAAACCCAATTGTTGTACTCACAGGCCAGCAGGGTCTTGTACTACATATTTTGTATTTTTGCTTGAGATTTCTGTATCAAGTTTGGAGCCTCATCAGCTAACAGTAATCCTGGGGCTGATGAGCACGACGGTCTTTTCTGGAAATTTATGTCTGGAAAACCCGGTCGTGACAATCATCCTCAAAAGAGGCACGGACTACTAGGAAACAACATGAACATATGGCATAACGACAAAAGCAGAACAAGGACTTAGTGAAATTCTAAGTCCCTGAAATCAGCATTACCGATTACGCTACTTTGAAAGCTTCTGCTAGTCACCACAAACATCACAAAAATACATGGCAAGCACCTCTGTAAAGATGGCACGGCATATTACAAAACACATGTAGAGCTCAAGATCATAGCATGCACACATTAAACATGGCAAAAATGACAAAATGCCATTTGCTGAAACAGATCTGCCAAATTCATCACATAGCCCTCTTCCAACAGCATTTCAGGCATTAAGATGAGCTCAAATGAAAAAGATGCAATGAGATGAAATGATGTACTCGTCGAGACGAACATTTTGATATGCTACACGCATGAATCGGAGAAACGATGATGCAGTTATGACATGATGAACATTACATAAAAATAAGCAGATCTGGGGACTTAGTAGATTTTCACCTCGCGGAAAAAAATAACGGGCCGGAGGAAGTGGGCCGGATCTGGCTTGCGAGGCCCACGTGGAGAGGTCAACGCAGCGCTTGCGGTCGCCCTCCCGATTCGATCTGGATCGAGGAGCATGGCATCGCCGGCGGGCGCCGGCTCGGACTCCGGTGAGGGGGAAACTCCGGCGGAAGGAGCGGGACGCGCCGGCGTGAAGAGATGGCAGGGAGGAGCTGGGCGGCACGGGGCGGGGCTCCGGCGCATGCGGCGGCGGTGGCCGACGCCTCTCCGGCGAAGTCCGGTGAGGGTAGGCGGTGGTCGGCGGACGCCGGACGACGGGAAGACGGCGGTGCAACGTTGCGTCGGCGTCGGGCGGCAGAGAAGCGACAAGCGGGCGGCGCGTAGATCCGGGCCCGGGCGGGCCCGCGATGGGTTCCCCGGGCCGCGCGGTGGAGGAGGTTGGTAGCGCCACATGGCGGCGTGCGAGTGGAGGAAGGAGGCGACGGAGACGACGTGGCGGCTCGTGATAGGTCCGGGCGACGTGGCTGGTGGCGGCGGACGCGTCCGGCGACGGAGTGGACATGTCCGGCGGCGCTGAGGGAGGTGTTTTAGGGTTTCGGGGAAAAGATCCGAAAACGAAAATGAAGGGGTCTATTTATAGAGGTAGAGGGAGCTAGGAAGCTCCAAATGAGGTGCGGTTTGCGACCACGCAATCGTGATCGAACGACCGGGATGATGGAGAGGTCTTAGGTGGGTTTTGGGACACTTTGGAAGGGTGTTGGGCTGCAACACACACGAGGCCTTTTCGGTCCCTCGGTTAACCGTTGGAGTATCAAACGAAGTCCAAATGGCACGAAACTTGACAGGCGGTCTACTGGTAGTAAACCAAGGCCGCATGACAAGTCTCGGTCCAATCCGGAAATGTTCAACACCCGCACACGAAAAGAGGTAGAAAGGGGCACCGGAGGAGATAGGAGCGCCGGATTGCAAAACGGACAACGGGGAAAATGCTCGGATGCATGAGACGAACATGTATGCAAATTAAATGCACATGATAACATGATATGGAATGCATGACACACAAGCAATGACAATGCAACAACATCGAATAACTGGAGAACACCTGGCACATCGGTCTCGGGGCGTCACAACACTCCACCACTACGAGAGGATCTCGTCCTGAGATCTAGAATGGCACCGGGAGGACAACGGAAGAGAAGGAGAAGATGTAAAACTAAGTTGCTTCTTTGACCAATGAGTGAAACCAAAGAACCTTGAAAATCTTAAGCCATTTCGGGAAAAGAATACAACGGAGATGACGAAGTTGAAAACACTGCGTTTTAAAAGAGGAACGAGGGAGAACAACTTCGAGCAGTACTCTAATTGAAAAGAGAAGGTATTGAATAAGAACTTGGACAGATGAGAACATACTTGATGAGATCAACAACACATTGTCTCTGGAACTATTGAAAGAATGGCACAATGGGTAAGAATGATCGCAGACAGCACTCCGGTTGAGAAGGGAGTCAAGATTTGATAAGATGAGAGAGCTCGAATGAAAACACGACACTCCGATTGGATGGATAAGCAAAAGAAAGAACATGAACTTCACAATACGAGATGATGAGTGAAGAGAACATCATCACAATGCCTCCGGAAGAAATATAAGAATGGAAAACAAAAGAACAGAGAAGAAGACAACAAGTTCTGCCTGAAATGAATTTGGGAGAGCATCCATAAAAAGAAGGATTGAACGGAGTTGTTGGGAAATCAACAACGAAAAGAGTAAGATTGATATGGTCTTATGAAATACATCTCAAATTATGAGGTGACAACCTGCCACTCACGGGAAAAAGAATTGGATTGATAAGAACAAGTAGACGAGAAGCTATTTCACCGGGAGGATAAAAGAAGAACTTGGGTCACTTATGAGCACCATAGATAGCAACAATCCTTAGGGAAGGCTTTAGGTGAAACATGACACAAGATAGCTCCAAAGAAGAGATTGATGGATTTAAAATACCTCATTCTTAATAACATGTGAATCATGAAACATGAACTCAAATTATCAAGAATGACATAATACCACCTCCAATGATACGGAAGAAAGAATTGCACTCCGGATTGCAAGATGAAGAATGCTTGACCTCCTTAGAAAAGAACGTCAATGAACACTTCGAGAATGAATTAAATCATAGATGAACCATCATGTAGAACCTCCATGAAGAACTCCGGTAACCAAAGGATAACGAGAAGAAAGGGAAGTTGAAGACACAAGGTGAAACCTTGTAATGGTTTAGATGTATCGCCATGATGATATAATTGCAAGAGCTTGGAACTCCGGAAAACAAAGATGAGCTATTGAAACCAAGAATTTTTGATGAACCTCCGGAATAAAGAATTAATCACTTGGAAGAAACAAGAGTAAGAATTACATTATGCGTATCCCTCATCACTTAAATTGATGACAAGCAACGGAATTGGCATACCACTGATTGTCGTAGAAAAGATTAAGATAGATATAGCGTCAAACTTGGGAAGGTCTTCAATGAACCACCGATAGAATTGAAATAACGAATAAATTGGTAAGGAAAAGAAATCTGGAACGAACCACCGTAAGAATTGAAAATGAACGAAAGGAAGATAAAGAAAACACATGGTAAGAATTGGCAAATGGACGAAGGAGCATGCTAGGATTTAGATACATGAGACTAAAGGGGTCACAAGCTGATTAGAGATCACTTGGACGATTCATCGGTAAGATTTAGATAACAAGAGCTGAAAGCTGAGAATGAATACTTCTGAGATGATGGGCTCCAGAGAATCAAACTAAAAAGACTCCTGAATTGCACCGGATGGGTGAAAAGAATTCTCACAATCGAAAATAATTATGAGAGGATGGCAACAAGCTAGCACCATGAGTCTTGAAGAGAATCGAGCCAGATATGGAGAAAAAAAAATCTTCTTCGGTCTTCAAATGTTGAGAATGACGACGGGAAACACCACCAAGAATTATTGAGGCACACTAGAATGAAGAATGGAAAAGTTGAGCCAACGATGAAAGAATTTTGATAGATCTTGGAGAAAGACATTTGACTGATGACAAATCATTCTTACGTCAAACTTCAAAAAGAATTTAATGGTAGCTCCGGGAAAATAGAAGAGTCAGGTAAGATCCTGGAAAAAGACCTGTGGGTTAGGGCCCACTCAAAAGAAACACTGTTGAAATGATTTAAAAGAGAGGTTGCACCGGTTGAGTTAAACGGCTTGAATGAGATAACCACCTCAAAATAGGTTTGAACGGAACTTGAATGGAAGGACGAGCCTTCCAAGATATCTTCAGCACTCCCGAACAAATGAATAGCGAGAAGTGAATTATTATGAGGTGCACCGGTATGAGAAGGTATTTGAAACAAGGAAAAGAATATGATCAACACCGAAAGCTTGAATTGAATCCACCGGAGAAGAACAAGGAATGAGGAATGATGAACTAGAAACTCCATTAGAATCTTCATGAGAAACACCGGGTAAGAACATTGAAAGGAAAGAAAGAAGAGACTTCACATCCATAAGATGGATAATTGATAAAGAAATCTGAGTCCTTAAAAAAAAAGGGGGGGGGGGGGGGAAAAACAAAGGAAACATGGAACGGATGAAGCAAACACAGTTGAGAAGAACTAATAATCGATCTTGCGAATGTTGAAGTGATCGGATCCACTTGAAGAGAAAACACGCCGGTTGAAAAGGATTGGAAAGACAATCTGGATGATCGAGAAGGATTAGTATTCACATAGGAATATGAGAACACCGCTTAGGAAAGGGATGGAATCCACATTTGTCTCTGAAGCAACTCGAATACCACAACTCAAAACAAAACAAAGGTTTGGCTTGCAGAATAAGCCGGAACAAACATATGATGGAGATTTCGTCCGAAGTTTTCGTGGTGGGGCCTACACGGGCTCGATCGTATAGCACCATCATGTACAAGGCAGTGCACATGACATACGAAGCGTCCCCGAGTCGGCATAGCCAAGGACTCTTTAAGACACAACGAGACCACTATAAAACCAACCGTGGATAGGTGGACCACTAGACGTCGAACCCCAATTTCATATCGTACATCTGTCGGAAAGATATCCTAAGAGCTACTTGAATTCCCACTTATAAACTCCCGAAACTTTCTGGTTATGCAATCAGGTCTTGGGGATACAGGGGAAGCATAATATCTCACCCAAAACTAGCAAATCCTACATCCAGCTGTATCCATCCTTCAACACATAACCAAGAAACCTTCAGAAATCATTACCTCAACCTTCGAAAAGCATCTGTTATACGAGTTATGGAAATGCTCCCGAACTGCCGCCCCAGTACTGGGTGGCGTCGAGGTTATCTCACCAATAACTGCATAAAAGAGATTTTCGATGTCGGTGAAACTAAACTCAGGTATTCCAGAATTGCAACGATAAAATTGTGACGACAACACCTCGGAGCTCAACTCCCCGGGACACTGCCATAACCCCTAAATGTCAGGAGGCACGAAGAACAATGTTCTCGTCACAAAACCATCGGAACAATTCCAAGATACCCGCGTGATCCTAATTTTTTTTAGTGAAATTTGAGAAGAGAAGAGTCAAAACTCTACGCCAGGATGCCTCACCAGAGCGACGAAGGGACTGAGGAGTAAAAAGAAGTCCTAACTCTCTGATATATATAATTCCTAAATGACTCAAAACATTTCTAGACTAAAAAACGCCAGTGATTCGATCAAGCAGGGGGCTCCTAAGGTCGGGGAAGGCTCTGATACCAACTTGTAACGCCCTCGATGCGGCTATATCTCCCACGTGTTGAAGCACGATTTAGAGGCATAACCGCATTGAAAGCAATGTCGCAAGTGAGGTAATCTTCGCAAACAACCCATGTAATACAATAAGGGAAAAGACACACAATTGGCTTACAATCGCCACTTCGCACAATTACATGAATAAAGCATTACATCATCCAGATAAAATCAAGGTCCGACTACGGAACCAAAATGAAAGAAGACTACCCCAAAAGCTACACAGATCCCCGATCGTCCCGACTGGGCTCCACTACTGATCAACTAGAACGAAACAACACAAAGGATAAGATCTTCATCGAGCTCTTCCTTGAGCTTGGTTGCGTCACCTGCTCGGTAACATCAGCACCTGCAAACTGGTTTTGGAAGTATCTGTGAGTCACGGGGACTCAACAATCTCACACCCTCGCGATCAAGACTATTTAAGCTTATAGGTAAGGTAATGGTATGAGGTGGAGCTACAGCAAGCGACTAGCATATATGGTGGCTATCATACGCAAATGAGAGCGGGAAGAGAAGTCAAAAGCACAGTCGAGAAATCGATGATCAAGAAGTGATCCTAGAACAACCTACATCAAGCATAACTCCAACACCGTGTTCACTTCCCGGACTCCGCCAAGAAGAGACCATCACGGTTACACACGCGGTTGATGTATTTTAATTAAGGTCAACTTCGGGTTTTCTATGACCGGACATTAACAAATTCCCATCTGCCCATAACTACGGGCACGACTTTCGAAAGTTCAAAACCCTGCAGGGGTGTCCCAACTTAGCCCATCACAAGCTCTCACGGTCAACGAAGGATATTCCTTCTAGCGGGAAGACCCGATCAGGCTCGGAATCCCGGTTACAAGACATCCTCGACAATGGTAAAACAAGTCCAGCAAGACCGCCCGATGCGCCGACATCCCGATAGGAGCTGCACATATCTCGTTCTCAGGGCAACACCCGATAAGCAATTTGTCATATCGGTTGGGCCTTGCTGGAGGAGTTTTATTCAAGGCGAACTGTCAAGGGGTTCCCATAATATCCTAACCGCGTAAGGAACACAAAATCCGGGAACATAACACCGATATGACGGAAACTAGGGCGGCAAGAGTGGAACAAAACACCATGCATAAGGCCGAGCCTTCCACCCTTTACCAAGTATATAGATGCATTAATTAAATAAGAGATATTGTGATATCCCAATAAAATATCCATGTTCCAAACATGGAACAAACTCCAATCTTCACCTGCAACTAACAATGCTATAAGAGGGGCTGAGCAAAGCGGTAACATAGCCAAACAACGGTTTGCTAGGACAAGGTGGGTTAGAGCCTTGGCTCAACAATATGGGAGGCATGAAAAGCAAGTGGTAGGTATCGCAGCATAGGCATAGCAAAAGAGCGAGCAACTGGCAAGCAAAGATAGAAGTGATTTCGAGGGTATGGTCATCTTGCCTGAGATCCCGCAAGGAAGAAGAACGAGTCCATGAAGAAGACAAACGGACGTAGACGAACGGGTCCTCACAAACGCGGCGTTACCGGAACCAACCCGAAGAGGCAACACCGGAAAGAAGCACAGAACATAGTAAACAAACCACACACGAACATGGTATGATATGCGGGATGCGGCATGTGATGCATATGCATGATTTGGAAAGGAATGATTGAACCTGGCCTCAAATTGGAAATCCAAGAGTGCCACTGGAAAGGTGAGGTGATTTCGGTTGAAATCGATATAAAGATCACCGGAATCGGATGCACGGTTTGGAAATGCCAAGCAAAACAAATATGGCACCGGTTTGCGATAATCAGCAAGTAGCCTTCTAAATGCATCAAGATAAATATGCTACAACACTCAAACATGACAACAAAATACATGGTAGGGATCCACTCATTATGCTTGATAAAAGATGAACACTGAGCTACGGCTAATTCATCCATTAACAGGTTCAAACAAGCATGGCAAAAATGCAAATGATAACAGGTTTCAGAATTAGTGAAATTAACACAAGTCTGGAATTTATCATTAGGAAGCAATCTTTAGAGCATGAAAACTACATGCTACAGGAACATAACATGGAAAAGCAAGGCATGGCATGAATCTAATCAAAGCACTTAACAAAAGTCCCTTAGTGACCGTGAGCCAAAAGGGATCATAAAATACAATTGCAAGCATGTGAACATGGCAAAAACCTAACCAGATTTCAGACTTAGTGAAAAACTGGAGCATGCAAATCAGTTAACGAGTAGGCATGTTTACGAGCTCGATGCACTCACTACAGAGCATGTAATGACAAACTAAGCATACACCCATCAAGAATACATAGCATAGAAGCTATACATGGCAAGAACAACAACATAGCATGCACGGATCAATAGCAACATCCTCGGCAAAATCGCTAAACATGTCAACAATCTGCCAGGATTCGCTTTATAGCAAAAGTAGAGTTCGATTGACTCAAGCTAGGGTGCTCCATAAATGCAAACAAAGACATGGATGGATAGAGCACCGCAATGTAAACAAATCATCCTTACTGATCATCCTCAAAAGAGGCACGGATCACTAGGAAACAACATGAACATATGGCATAACGACAAAAGCAGGACAAGGACTTTATGAAATTCTAAGTCCCTAAAATCAACATTACCGATTATGATACTTTGAAAGCTTCTGTTAGTCACCACAAATATCACAAAAATACATGGCAAGCACCTCTGTAAAGATGGCACGGCATATTACAAAACACATGTAGAGCTCAAGATCATAGCATGCACACATTAAACATGGAAAAAATGACAAAATGCCATTTGCTGAAACAGATCTGCCAAATTCATCACATAGCCCTCTTCCAACAGCATTTTGGGCATCAAGATTAGCTCAAATGAAAAAGATGCAATGAGATGAAATGATGTACTCGTCGAGATGAACATTTTGATATGCTACACGCACGAATCAGAGCAACGATGATGCAGTTATGACATGATGAACATTACATAAAAATAAGCAGATCTGGTGACTTGGTAGATTTTCACCTCGCGGAAAAAAATAACGGGCTGGAGGAAGCGGGCCGGATCTGGCCTGCGAGGCCCACGTGGAGAGGTCAACGCAGCGCTTGCGGTCGCCCTCCCGATCCGATTTGGATCGAGGAGCATGGCATCGCCGGCGGGCGCTGGCTCGGACTCCGGCGAGGGGGAAACTCCGGCGGAAGGAGCGGGACGCGCCGGCGTGAAGAGGTGGCAGGGAGGAGCTAGGTGGCACGGGGCGGGGCTCCGGTGCATGCGGCGGCGGTGGCCGGCGCCTCTCTGGTGAAGTCCGGTGAGGGGAGGCGGTGGCCGGCGGACGCCGGACGGCGGAAAGACGGCGGCGCGACGTTGCATCGGTGTCAGGCGGCGGAGAAGCGACGAGCGGGAGGCGTCCCGACTCAGGCGGCGGCGCGCAGATCCGGGCCCGGGCGGGCCCGCGATGGGTTTCCCTGGGCCGGGCGATGGAGGAAGTTGGCAGCGCCACATTACGGCGCGCGAGGGGAGGAAGGAGGCGGCGGAGACGACGTGGCGGCTCGTGATAGGTTTGGGCGACGTGGCTAGAGGCGGCGGACGCGTCCGGCGGCGGAGTGGACATGTCCGACGGCGCCGTGGGAGGAGTTTTAGGGTTTCGGGGAAAAGATCCGAAAACGAAAATGAAGGGGTCTATTTATAGGGGTAGAGGGAGCTAGGAAGCTCCAAATGTGGTGCGGTTTGCGGCCACGCGATCATGATCGAACGATCGAGATGATGGAGAGGTCTTAGGTGGGTTTTGGGCACTTTGGAAGGCTGTTGGGCTGCAACACACACGAGGCCTTTTCGGTCCCTCAGTTAACCGTTGGAGTATCAAACGAAGTCCAAATGGCACGAAACATGACAGGCGGTCTACCGGTAGAAACCAAGGCCGCATGACAAGTTTCGGTCCAATCCGGAAATGTTCAACACCCACACACGAAAAGAGGTAGAAAGGGGCACCAGAGGAGATAGGAGCGCCGAATTGCAAAACGGACAACGGGGAAAATGCTCGGATGCATGAGATGAACATGTATGCAAATGAAATGCACATGATGACATGATACGGAATGCATGACACGCAAGCAATGAGAACGCAACAATAGCGAATAACTGGAGGACACCTGGCACATCGGTCTCGGGGCGTCACACAACTCTTGTAAGGGCGTGACTTATCTCTTGGGTTTGGTGTAGTTCCTCGATGAAGCACCCGGCCCGAGTGGTGGCAGCTGAGGCGCTGCTGGGTTAGGTCCTCACGAGCTTCTTCCCACTCCCCTCGAGTGAGCTTTCCTTAATGCTCTACGTCCTCAGGTCCTGGCCCTCGAGCGAGCTCAGCCGCCTCTGGTATGACAGGTCGCGATGCCGTGGGTCAAGGCCAGGGGGTGAGGGCTGGAGAGCCAGTAGGAGCCCATGAGTCGCGATGCTCAGGCGCCCCCCTTTTAACGTGCAAGCAGTCCATGCCGGAGAGAGGGAGAGACAGCTCGTGACATCCCCAGCGTTGCTCCTGGAGTAGGTCCTGCACACCAATCATGAAGAGAAACAAGACCTGTCGTTACGGTTGCCAGCCAACCTTTTGTCGCTCCGGGGAAGTGATTGGGGGCACTGAGGGCCTGGTGAGGTGGCGCCTTGCGGGGCTGCCGCGGCCAGAGCTCGACCACTCAGATTTATCGGCGTTGCAGGGACGGACCCGTGCACAAATGCCGTGCCAGAGCGAGCGGCTCCATAGGTAGGCGTCAATCGAGCAGGCGATTAGGTCGGGTATGTTAAGCACGCAGGAGGAAGTTCATTTCAGGTAGATGCGGGAAAAGCAAACGCCGCTGGGCGAGGCCTGAGCAGCTCAGGGATGATTCAGCCCGAGGGGCGCCCCCAACAAGGTAAGTAAAGAGCATAAGCAAAACGGATACATGCCGCAGGGACGGACCCATGTGACCTGGGAATGATGCGGCCCTATGGGTGCTCCCAGCTAAAAACGGAACTTAGAAAGATGTCACTTGGTGCCATTGAAGATGAAGTGATGTTGAAGAAGCGGGCGATGCGCAATGAAGACGTCGACCCTCACGAGCCCCCAGGCCCAGGAGCCTCGGGAGGCTCCAGGGGCACAGGTGGGTCTCCTAGGGCCATCTCCATCTCCGCCAGGACCACGCAATGCCTGACCTCTTGGGCCTCCAGAATGCTCCTCAGTAGGCGCTGATGAGCGGCGACCGCGTTCGGCAGGCCGAAAGGCATGCGAACGTAGCTTTGAGGTGGACCCTCGCAACGCCCCACACGCGAAGGCCAGAGGCACTCCTAAGACGCGGCTCGGTTGAGCCCTGGCACGTCAACGCAGACGCGCAGCCCACCATCCTCGCCTGGATGTGGGGCTACGGTGGGCAAGCGGCGGCTGCCGCGCATGACTCTCGACTCCTGTAGCTGCTGGGTGTTTCTTGCGATGAACTCTTGAGGGTTTGGTCTTCCTTGCTTTGTACCTTCCTGAGGGAAACGTGCCTGGAAGCACCCCTCCAAGTGGTGCCCGAGCGCCTCTCTCGCGACCTTGGCAAAGTCAGTGGCTCTCCAAGAAAGAGCCCTCGAACCCTGCCTGAGGAGGGCGCCGGGCGCGCCTTCCTATGCGAGAGAGGGTGGCGCTCCCTTATTTGGCACAGATCTTGACGCAACACCTCCGGAGGCGCCTGCCTCCTTATGGCTTGGGCCAGGCGAAACCTTGTTCTTCTTAAGGGTCGCCTCGGGAAGTCTTCCGTCCCTATGGTCCGAGTCTTCGATTGCTGCGGCTTGGAACGCGCGCTCAAGTGAACACACTGTGTCCCTTTCTTCATAGGGTACAGTGATGACTCCACTGCTTCCTGGCATCTTGAGGACATTGTATCCATGGTGAGTCACTGCCATGAACTTGGCCAGGGCTGGGTACCCGAGGATGGCGTTGTATGGCAGACGGATGTGGGAGACGTCGAAGTCGATGAGCTCGGTGCGGTAGTTGTTGCGCTGCCCGAAGGTGACTGGAAGGCGAACCTGCCCTATTGGAACAGTGGAACCATTAGTGACTCTTGAGAAGGGCTTGGTCGGCTGAAGCTGATCGTACGACACTTGGAGATTGTCGAATGTCTCGACGGACAGGACGTTGAGTCCTGCTCCGCCGTCAATGAGGGTCCTGGTGACCTGCACGTTGCTGATGACTGGGGAGCAAAGCATCGGGAGGACTCCGGCCGTTGCCGCGCACTTGAGCTGATCCGCTGAGCTGAACGTGATAGCACACGCAGACCACCTGAGAGGGCGCATGGCCTCAAGCTTTGGGAGGACTGCATTCACCTCGCGAGCAAACTGCTTGAAGATGCGCTGTGAGGCTGGGGCCTGCGCGCCACCCAAGATGCAAGCGATTGCGCGCGGCTCCTGGAAGCCCCCAGCCCCCTCGTCTTGATGTTGGCCTTCGTTCCTCCTTGGTGGTGGCGGCAGAGGAGGAAGGCCTGCGTTGCCGCACGGGCGATCCTCACGAGGCTGATCTCTCCAGCCTTCCTCGCGAGGCTGGTCCTGCCAGCGATCTTCGCGAGGTTGGTCACGCCACCCTTGGCGAGGGCCACGGTCTTCCCATCGTCCACCACCTCTTCCTCCTCCTCGGCCATAGCCCCTGTCTTTGTGCTCGGGGCGTCGGCCGACACGTCCATCTCTCACAGCCCTGAGCTCTTGACATTCGTTGGTGTTGTGGGTGTGGAGGTCGTGGTACACGCAGTACCGGCTGCCCTTGGATGACTCGCGCTGATCCCTGCCTCGCTTGGTGTCCGATTCTACTGCAAGCATGGCAGCCCCCTTGCGCTTCACGTCCTTGGCCTTGGGCTTCTTCTCTTCTGGGTCGGCAGCCGGGAGTTCGAGGAGGGAAAGGTGCCCTTCCTCAGCCCTAGCGCACTTGGTCGCCAAGTTGAACAGCTCCAGGGATGTGCACAGGTCTTCATGGATTGCTAGCTCCTCCTTCATCTTGATGTCGCGTATGCCATCGGAGAAGGCCAAGATGATGGCTTCTTCAGTCACCTTGGGGATCTTGAGGCGAGCGTTGTTGAAGTGCTGGATGTATTTCTGCAGGGTTTCCCTTTGCTGCTACTTGATGCGGCGCAGATCGCTCATGGCCGGGGGCCGGTCGCAAGTGCCCTGAAAGTTGGCGATGAAGCGAGTGCGCATCTCGTCCCAGGAGGAGATCGTTCCAGGAGCCAGGTGCGGGCTCCATCCTTGAGCGCCATGGGAAACCAGTTCGCCATGACCCTTTCGTCTCCGTTGGCGGCTTCGATGCATAGCTCGTAGAGTTGTAGGAACTCCGCGGGGTCCGCCGTGCCAACGTAGCGAGGGGGCAGGTCAGGCTTGAACATGCCTGGCCATGCGACGCCGCATAGCTCGGGGGTGAGGGCGCGATAGCCTGCTGTGGCCACCGGTGCCTTTTGCTAGTGCTGGGCTTGTTCCTGGGGATTACCGCGTGCCGCCGCTTGGAGCAGCGCGGGGTCTTGGCGTGGAGGTGCAGGGACGCGATCTTGGCATGCCGGCACTGGGAGCGCGCGAGCACCTTCTTGGGGACGAGGGATCTCTTGGCAGCTCATTTCTTACTGTGCAAGCGCCGGACGCGGAGGGTCTCGCCCTGGGGCTACGCGCCTTGGAGCCAGGGCGCCTTCTTGGGGAGGAGGTGGCGGAGGCACCTCCTGATCCCCGCCTCCTGCGCGGAATTATGGGCGAGGCAGTGAGAGGGACGGTAAGGGGGATCCCCCTGCGGCGCTAACGAGCTCGGTGATGAGGGCGAGCCAGTCGTCGTAGAGGTCGTTGACGGGGCGATAGTGCAAGAGCTCTCTTTCCAGGAGCAGCGCGGCGTGCACGTCCGTGGGGGTGCGACGGGTGTGGGACGACAAAGCGGCTGGAGTTAGCGACGGTGTGGCGGTGCGGCCCTCCCGCCGCACCGAAGGATGCTAGGACGAGTCCTGCTGCTCGTTCCCTGCTGGGCCGGTGGCGGCGTTGGCGGCAGGCGACGGGGAACGACGAAGGCGTCTGCCGTCTGGGCGACGCGGGTGGCGAGAGCAGCCCGGTGCTGGGCGCGAGCCCGACGAGCATCAACCATGGACACGACGGAAGATCACACGCGAACAATGGAAGAAAGATCCCGGCGCACCCCTACCTGGCATGCCAATTGTCAGATTTCGGGTTCCGTCAGACCCTTGAGGTTCGAACAATGGGGTGCGCACGGAGATCTCTCCCCTACCGATCTACGTCCAATCTCCTCGCGTGATCTAAGCTGGAAACAACGAACAGCACAAGGGACACGAGGTTTATACTGGTTCGGGCCACCGTTGTGGTGTAATACCCTACTCCAGTGTGTGGTGTGGTGGATTGCCTCAGGGGCTAACAATGAACAGTACAAGGGAAGAACAACCTCGGGAGAGGTGTTCTTGAGCTGGTGCGATGAACTGCTTGGGTGAGTTCAGTCGTCTCTCTTTCTCTCTGCTGGGGTTCTATCAGATCTCTAGCTCTGTCTTTCCATTGTCCCTCTACTCTGTGGTGGCTACCTCTATTTATAGAGGCCCTGGGCCTCTCCCCAAATAATGAGAGGGAAGGGCGCCAACAATTGGCCATTTTGAAGGGGAACATCTAGTACACGTTATCCTGACCAAAGGTGGTCTCCGGCTGCCAAAAACACTGGTGATGACACCGTCTTGGGCTCCATAGTGACCTCCGTCCTGCCGCTCTGCTGGTCTTGGTCTCGTTGCACCGGAATGGTAACCTTTGCCCGATGCCTTGGCCTGTGCTTGCCCCCTTTGCACCAGAGGGGAAACAAGGACACTGCGCAGGCCGGCGCCCGCCTGGTCTCGGTCGTCATGGGTTGCATCACGGGCTCCTCGCGAGGTACTCCTGCCTTGATCTCTCTGCCTCCTCGTGAGCCTGCCTGATGAGGCTGCCTCTGAGGAAGCTTTCTGTCGTCCGGCCCGCGAGGCTTGGCCCCTCGCGAGGGTCTTGATCTTGAGCTGATGAAGATGGGCTGCGCTGGGCCCCCACTTGAGCCACGCTGCAGGCCGCAGGCAGGCAAGTCTGGGGACCCCCGTTCCCAGAACGTCGACACATACAGAGCTTCGAAAGGTGCCATCTTCAAGCTTGCTTGATGACTGTTGTTGTACGAGAACTCTGTGTAAGGCAGATTGTCATCCCAACTAGATCCATAATCTAGCGCACAAGCTCTCAACATGTCCTCCAGAATCTAATTGACTCTCTCGGTCTGTCCATCTGTCTACGGATGAAAGGCTATACTGAACTCTAGCCTGGTACCCAAAGTCTGGTGCAGCTGATTCCAAAACTTCGAGGTAAACTGTGTTCCTCTATCTGATACGATGGTCCTCGGAACTCCATGCATACATATGATCCTAGTCATATATATCTTGGCCAACTTCACGCTTGTATAAGTAGTTTTCACTGGGATAAAGTGAGCCACTTTGGTCAAACGATCCAGTACTACCCAGATAGAATCATATCCTGATCGAGTCTTGGGTAATCCGGTAATGAAATCCATGCCAAGCTTGTCCCACTTCCATTCGGGTATCGGCATAGGCTGCAATAATCCTGCTAGATTCTGATGTTCTGCCTTCACTCTCTAACATACATCACATACTGCTACATATTCAGCAATATCCTTCTTCGTACCAGGCCACCAGAAATGCTCCTTCAAATCCAAATACATCTTGGTGTTTCCGGGGTGTATCGAGTATGGCGAGTCATGAGCTTCCTGAAGTATTAACTTCCTAATCTCTGCATTATTGGGTACATATACACGGTCCTCAAACCAAGAAGTTTCATGCTCATCCTCACGAAAACCCTTGTCTTTTCCTTTGCTCATCTTCTCCTTTATCTCAGCAATTTCCTTGTCATCCTTTTGAGCTTCATGAATCTTCCCAATAATGTTGTCTAAACCTCTATTGCTGCAACAAAACCTCTAGGAACTATCTCCAAACGAAGTTCCTTGAGGTCGTCAACTAACTCCTTTGGTAATCCTCCGCTTACGAGGGTATTTACATAACTCTTCCGGCTCAAAGTGTCTTCTACTACATTGGCCTTTCTTGGGTGGTAATGCAACTTCATATCATAATCCTTTATGAGCTCCAACCATCTCATTTGCCAGAGATTCAGCTCCTTCTGCTTAAAAATGTACTTCAAACTCTTATGATCCGTGTACACATCACAAAGGTTTCCAATCAGAAAATGTCTCCAGGTCTTAATTGCATGCACCACTTCTGCTAACTCCAAATCATGCGTGGCATAATTCAACTCATGCGGTCAAAGCTGACGTGAATCATAAGAAACAACTCTTCTGTCCTGCATAAGTACACCTCCAAGTCCTTGGCAAGACACATCACAATAGACTTGGAAATCCTTGCGTATATCCGGCAGAATCAGCACTGGGGCTGTAACCAAACATTTCTTCAACTCCTGAAAACTAGCCTCACATTCATCTACCCATTTAAACTTGGTGTCCTTCTTCAACAACTCCGTCATGGGCTTCACAATCTTTGAAAAATTCTCAATGAATCTCCGATAATATCCCGCAAGTCCAAGAGAACTGCGGATCTCTCCAACTGAGGTGGGTGCCAACCACTCAGTGACAGACTGAACCTTCGTAGGGTCTAGTGCTATACCTTCTCCTGATATAACATGTCCAAGAAATCCAACTTCCTTCAACCAAAACTCACATTTGCTAAACTTGGCATACAACTGATGTTCCCTGAGCTTCTCGAGAACTAAGCGCAAGTGTTCCTCGTCATTCTTCGAGTACACCAAAATATCATCTATGAACACCACAACAAACTTATCCAAAAACTCCATGAACACCTTGTTCATCATACTCATAAAATAGGCAGGGGCATTAGTCAATCCAAATGACATGACCATGTACTCATATAGCCCGTACCTTGTGGTAAAAGCTGTCTTAGGTATATCCTATTCTCGCATCTTCAACTGGTGGTATCATGATCGAAGATCGATCTTGGAGAATAATTTAGCTCCTTGCAACTGGTCAAACAAATCATTGATCATCAGTAGTGGGTACTTGTTCTTGATCGTCACTTTGTTCAAAGCCCAATAATCAACAACCATTCTCAAAGATCCATCCTTCTTCTCAACAAAGAGCACTTGGGCTCCCCATGGTGATGAACTTGGTCGGATATAACCTTTCTCCAGTGACTCCTTAATCAGCTTCTTGATTTCCTCTAGATCCTTTGCGGGCATCCGGTATGGCCTCTTCGATATTGGTCCGGTGCCTGGCAACATCTCTATCAAAAACTCTATATCCCGATCTGGTGGCATGCCTGGTAATTCCTCTGGAAATACATCCGGGTAATCCTTCACAATAGGCACTTCCTCCTGTACAACTCCTGAGAGGGAATTTACTTGGGTCCTTCTTGGCGCATGCCTGGATACATACTTGATCCTTTTTCCCTCCGGGGTGGTGAGCAGAATTGACTTACTAGCACAGTCAATGTTTCCTCCATACTTTGATAGCCAATCCATGCCTAGTATTGCATCCAATCCTTGTGACTCGATTTTATTAGGTCGGAGGGGAAACCGTGGCTACCAATGGTTAAGGGTAACCGATCACACCATCGGCTGGACATGTACCCTGCTCCTGGCGAGCTCACTAACATGCGTGACCTAAGGGCTAGGGTTGGCAATTTAAACCTTTCCACAAATCCCCTTGATATATATGAATGCGATGCACCAGTATCAAAAAGAATGAGTGCGGTAAATGACTTATTCAAAAACTTACCGATCACTATGTCAGGTTGATCTTCAACCTCCTCCATGTTGATGTGGTTCACCTGACCTCTGGTGAAGGGATTGGGCTTCTTCCCTGAACTTCCATTGCCATTTCCATTCTTGGCTTCAGGACATTCAGTGGCGTAGTGTCTAGTCTTCCCGCACTTGAAACAAGTAGTGTGACTTAAATCCTTATTAGCGGGTGTTACTGGGTTGGAACGGTCCTGTCCGTTGCTTCCTCCGTTCCCATTCCTGTTTTTGGGGCCACTATGGTTATGTGAACTTCCTCCATTGTGGGTGTGGCCTCCATGGTTATGGTGAGTATGCCCTCCTGAGTTCGGGGTAAAATGAGGTTTCTGCTGAGCCCCTAAATTGTACTTCCCTTGTCCATACTTCCTTTTGCAGCTCTCTATCTGTTGCTGCTTGCCTTCAATCATAAGAGAAATATCTACCAAGTCCTGGTACTTATTGAATGTTGCCACCATCAACTGCATGCTCAGCTCATCATTCAGCCCTTCCATAAACTTCTCCTGCTTTGTGGCATCTGTGGCCACATCATCTGGGGCGTAGCGAGCTAACTTACTAAAATCATCCACGTACTACCCCACAGTATGATTTCCTTGGCGTAAGTTGCGAAACTCATGTTTCTTCATGCTCATAGCCCCTGTAGAGACATGGGCTATGCAGAAAGCTTGCTGAAACTGATCCCAAGTGACATTGGCTATGGGAAAAGTGGTTGTGTAATTCTCCCACCATGGGGCTGCAGGTCCATCCAGTTGGTGTGCGGCAAAGCGCACCCTCTCAGCATCTGTGCAATCTGCGGTGGTCAACTCCCTTCCAATCCTACGTAGCCAATCAGCAACAACAATCGACTCGGTTCTACTGTAAAACACTGGCGGATTCAACCTCAAAAAACAGGCTAAGTTGTTGTTGTTGCTGTTGCTGTTGTTGTTGATGTTGCTGTTGGTGTTGCTGTTGGTGTTGCTATTGTTGTTGTTGTTGTTGTTGTTGTTGTTGTTGTTGTTGTTGTTGTTGTCGTTGTTGTTGTTGCCTTGGTTCTGGACAAGCAACTGCATCCATGCATTCTGCTGTTGGATCAACTTAATGAGCTCCGGTGGGAAGACAAATCCGGGGTCACGTCTCGGAAGCATCTGATGGGTTTAGAGGGAAGAGATTTAGAATAGAACGAGGTCTAAAGAGAATACACTACCCATATGCACATGAGACAAACACAATCATATCACACCACTCAATTCAAACAAGGGCATACAATCGATCTAACTACCGTTACAAAATACTCGGACTAGTACTATATACAAGGGGGAATACTACTGATAATATGGTGGTCATCTAAATTTTTTGATCGGTGGAACACTCCATGATATCCGCTCTAGCTTCGTCTTCGTAATCATCATCACTACTGTCGAGGTCGGTGTCGGTGTCGTCGATGATGATGTAGTCCTCGGGATGGTCGTCATCTCCTCCTGGTGCGGGGTCTCCCATGAATATTCCTACCTTCTTCGTCAGGTCTTCATTCTTTTCTACTAGCACTGTGATTTCCTCCTCGTATCCGTCAGATGTAGACTTGAGTTCCTCTTCAAGCTCCATGTTCCTAGTCATCACCTTCTTCAGATCTATCATGCTTGCGCACATTTGGTTCTCCTGGCGACGAATGTGCTGGTTTAACTCCTGGATGAAAGCTGCAATGGACTTGTCCCTCCTGGTGCTGATCATCTCCCATTACTCATCTCAACGCCCACATATTTGGTAGATAGTGTCCTTAAGATCCTTGTGGTAAACTTCGCCGATGCGTCCCATGGCGATGTAGGCTGCCATGCTCTTTCCTAGACTCCAGGTTGGTGCATCAAAGGAAAACTCTATGGGCTCAGTAACTGGCGCGAATGTCCTTCTTGGAACATGAACTCGAATCATCCAACGCTCCTCTTCTGGTAAAGTGGCGGTGTAGGTCCCGGTGAAGCTTGGTATTCTGATGTTCAGGTACCTAGTGACTTGCTTCAAGTGTCGTCCAAAAGGTGTGTCTTCATCCGGTTGGGAAAACTTGTTCCTTGGGTCCGCCATCTATAGAGTGGAAAATGGAGAGGAGTCAGAAATGAGTAGAGAAGAGTGACCTGTGGCTTATCTTAGTGGTCGCGTCCTATAGTCAGCGTAGGCTCTGATACCATCTTGTAGAGATCCGACTTCAAACGGTCAAATCTCGGTGCATAAGTGTCATCCCTGGATCGGTAATGCTGACACACATAGTACTTGAAGGATTTATAACAGAGTGCAATCACACACTTATTACATCGAATGTCTCAAAAGAGAACTTATTACAATAATATGGCTTAAGGCCATCTAAATAGGATAACTGCAGAAGCATTGAAGGTAAATGAGTCCATCAACTCCAACGGCATAGCTGAGTGCATGAAAACAACCTAGCGCACCTTACTATTCGTCTGAAAAGTCTGCAACATAATACGTTGCAGCCCGAAATGGGTCAGCACATGGAATATGCTGGCAAAATAACACTGTAGAGCAATGAACAGGTAATAGCTATAACTATATGCATATATGGCTGGTGGATAATAAGGGGTATGATCAAAGTGTTACTTGCCATGCTAACGATCTGCAAACCCTAGAGACTCGTAGTAGCACGCTTCGCACTCCGGAAATTCTATCGCAAACAAATAGTAGCATACATAAGCACTCAAGCATAGATGCAAGGGTAAAAATCAGATGAAAAGGTCTAGACTGAAAGTTCAACTGAAGAACTTCGATTTACAAAAAGAATCAATCGAATCGGAGCTACGGAACTGAAACTACGATCAAAAGAAGTTCGAATTCAAAATCTGCTAGAAACCAAATTTTAAATTGTCAAAATCATGTTCAATTAATTAACTGGAAAGAGGGTTTGACATTGGTTTCACTGGATTTGGACGAACGGTTGAAAATTTAAGAGGGTTTGAAGATCAGGGGTTAATCTGCCATAAAAATAATCGTGGATAGGTCCCTGGCAAAGAAAAAACAGAAAAAGAAAAATCTATCGGATGAACATCCGCTAACAGAGGCAAACGAGCGAATTCGTTCATTATAAGAGCTAAACGATCAAACGTTCACAGAATAGATCTAAACAGAAAAAAACCAAGAAAACCGATCTATAAAAAACCTAATTAGATCTAGGGTTTACCTAAATAAACTGAAGAAAACCGGACAAAAATCGGTCGGTGGCGGGTCAACGGTGGCGGCTGCGAGATTCGGCGCGGGCGGCGGCGTTGGTGTGTGGCGGCGACTCTGGCGCGGGTGGCAGCGACGGGCAGCGGCGGCACAAGCAGCGGCGACGCGGCTTGGGAGGCGGCGGCTATGGTGGCGGGGTGGCGAAGTGGCGGCGGGGCGGGGCGGCTTATAAGAGGGGCCGGGGCGAGGCGGCTTGGGAGAGGGGGCAAGGCGGCGGGGTGGTGTGGCCGAGCCAGACTCGGCATCTGTGCAGCGGCGGGGCACCGTAGGAGGAAGGCGGCGGGGTCCGGCCTGCTTGGCTGGGCCGTTGGCCCAGTCGGGCGAAACTTTTTTTTAAACAAATTCCGTCGAGGAAAATCCTATTAAAAATAAAAAAAATCTAAAAATGCCAAAAACAATTTTCGCCGTGTAAATAAAATATTTAGAACAAAGTGAACATTTTTCTGGCCTAAAAATGCAGTTTTGAAAAATGCATGTTTTTCTAATTCAAATAAAATCTTGAATAAAAATCCAAATAAAATATTTATTTGATTTCAAAATCTTTCCTCCAATATTTCTCTCTTCTTGAAGAAGTCATATTATCTTCTCTCTTTTATTTTTAGCATTTGAAATATTCGGAGAGAAAAAAATATTAAAACCAAAATGATCCTCTTTTCAAATTTGAAAAAAATTCAAATATGAAAAATTATGAAATTCCCAACTCTCTCCGTGGGTCCTTGAGTTGCTTAAGATTTCCAGGATCACAAAGAAAAAGCAAATAAAAATATGATATGCATATGATGGCCTATGTATAACATCCAAATTGAAAATTGGGATGTTACAAAAACCTTCTGATTGCATCATATACAACTCTTATTTAAGAAATCCATTAAGGAATGCAGTTTTGACGGCCATTTGCCAAATTTCATAATCATAAAATGCGACAATTGCTAACATGATTCGGACTGACTTAAGCATCGCTACGGGTGAGAAGGTCTCTGTCGGCCTCCTGGGAACGAGGGTACCCAGACTTGCCTGCATGCGGCCCAGGGTGTGGCTCATCCAGCGGCCTGGTATGGCCCACCTTCAGCAACAACCACTCAAGACCCTCACGAGGGGCCAAGCCTCGCGAGGCGGACGACGCAATACCTCCCCAGGGGCAGCCTCCCTAGGCTGGCTCCCGAGGGGCGGAGATATCTATGCAAGGGGCACCTCGCGAGGAACGCGTGACGTGAGCCATGACGACCAAGGCCAGGTGGGCACCAGCGGGCGCAGAGTACTCGTTGCCTCTTTGATGCTAAAGAGGCAAGTGCAGGCGAGGAGTCCCGAGGCATCAGGAAAAGGTTTCCATATCGGTGCAACAAGACCAAGACCAGCAGGACAGCAGGATGGAGGTCACTGTGGAGCCCACGACAGCGTCACCGCCAGAGCCTTTGGTAGGCGAAGACCACCTTTTGTCAGGATAGCTTGTGCTAGTTGTCCCCCTTCAAATTAGCCATTGTGGGATCCCTTCCCACCTAATATTTGGGAAGAGGACCAGGGCCTCTATAAATAGGACTAACCACCACCATAGAGAGAAAAGAAGGATCATCGAGGCCATCCACACACACAAAGCACATCGAGCTCAAGAACACCTCGCCTCAGGAGGCTGTTCATCCCTTGTACTTGTTCACCCTCAGCCTACAAGGCAATCCACCACACCACACTGGAGTAGGGTATTACACCACGACGGTGGCCCGAACTAGTATAAACCCTTGTGTCCCTTGTTCTTCGGGTTCGGCAAGCTAGGCTTAGAGATTGTTGTGAGAGTGGGCCCGTGGGGGAGAGAGATCTTCGTTTGGTTACATGTGTGGCACTGCATTTGGTAACATTGGAGAAACCCGCATGGAAAAATTGAAGTCGTTTGATTTTGAATCATCTGACACTTGCAACTTTCCTCCGAAAAGTGAAGTGACTGAAATACCGTTCACATGCCATAAGGAACGAGCAACAAACTTATTGGTGATCATACATTTTGATGTGTGTAGTTCAATAAATGTTGTTGCAAGTGGTTGATTTATTTATCTTCAGAAATGAATCAAGTAGATATATGGATATTTACTTGATGAGACGTAAGTCTGGATCTTTTGAAATCATTCGAAAGGTTTTCAAAAATGAAGTAGAAGTTATTGTAACAAGAAAATTATGTTTCTGCAATTTGATTGCACAAAGGAATATTTGAGTTACATGTTTAGCGAATGTTTGATGAGTTGTGAAAGGGGTTTCATAACTTGCACCTCCCGGAACACCACTGCAGTGGAAAGTCCGTGGAGATGTAATCTAACCATTTATGATATTTTAAGGTCAAAGATGACATAAATAAATTTGCCATTATCCCTTTTAAAGTGATGCTTTAGAGACTGCGGCTTTTACACTGAAAAGAGCTACATTGTGTCTGTTGAAATGCAGCCATGGTATGGTACGACCAACCATGTTATATCTTTTCTTAACATTTGGAATATGGGGCTTGTGTGAAAGGTTACAAACCTAATCCAAATCAGACAAGTGCTACTTTGTAGGTTATACCAAAATGTTGGGTATTCCTCCCTCACTATACCGAGGCAAATAGTTTGGCCGCGAAACGGTATGCTTTTAAAGAGAATGGTTCTTTCAAAAAGGTGAGTGGGAGAATAGTGCAAATCGATGAGATAAACAGTATCTTCATCATCAAATCAAAGAAAAGAGACCTTGGAAGTAATTCCAGAGTTTCCTACTGCGACTTATACGGAAGTCTCTACAATAAAATGTACGAACTTCAGTCGAACTTGCAGCTGAACCACGTAGGCAAGGCTCGTGCAAACCTCTTAGGTGCGCAAACGAGATATTGTTGTTAGACAACATTATACGTACGATACACAAGGAAGCGTTGATGGGCCCTGACTCCGGAATTGGTTAAATGCGAATACAACCCGAGTTAGTTTCCATATAAGTGATTCAAGATTAAAACCTTGATACACCTTTCGGAAGACTTAGAGTCTAACAAATATTTATGGGACTTAAAACTGATACGGATAAAAATGTTTTATCCATAAAGCTCGACTTGTTGAAATAACAAGTTCAAGAGTTGACTACAATGAGGTTGTTTTCATCGTAGCGATGCTTAAAGTCGGTTCGGGTTGAACTAGCAATTAATACATATTTCAATCATGAGATATGAAACATGGATGACAATAGGATTTCCATCTGATGGAAATGATACCAAGGACTTGCATGTGTTACAGTCCAAGGCATTTTGTCTATCTAGAGGATGCTACTAAGGGTGCAAACTTTAGAGTTCCAACGATGGACAGAAGAGAGAAAAATGGAGTTTGAATCTTCGTGCTTTGATGAAATGGTCAAAGGGTTCTGACTTCATCAATGGGTAACAAAGATGCTTGTAATTCAAGAAAGTAAGTGGGAGCGTAATAATATTTCTAAAAACCTTATGTCCTTGACACATTATTAATTGGAAATAAATTTCTTGACACGAATTAGGACTTCATTTGAAAATAGTTTTTTTTTGATGAAGAGCTTAGGCTAAATAGCCTCAATATTAGGCATAATGATCTATGGCGATAGATTTACCGAATAGGGCTAAATGAATACATATTGACAAGGTGCTAAAACCTTTTAGCATTTAAAACTGTCAAGGAGTGATTCTTGCCGGAGTCACATGGAAGAGTTTTTTGCAAGACTCGGTGTCCCAAAACACTGATGAGCAAAATACATGATGCAGATTCCACACACTTTTGTGTTTGGATTAATCATGTACTCCATGGTATGCAAAACAACCAGATATGTACGATACTCCCAAGGTGTTGCGAGTATGGATACTAAAGTGATCAAAGTACTGATCATGGGATAACAGTGAAAGATGTCATTGAGTACTAGAGTAATTACTGATGATATGTTTTCTCTCAAGTGGAGATCATGAAGAGTTCATTGTAAAATGTTACATCGATACAGTCTTCATCTTTTCTCCATGCGATTTTCGATTTAAGTTAAGGGTTTTGTGTAATACACAATATGGTGGCACGGTAGTTGGAAATTGTTACCAACAGGATACTGTGGCGAATTCTATAACAAATGAATAAGTATGTTGACGCTTTAGAAGCGACAAACAAGATGTTGAATCATATAGTTCATTCATGAACTTAGTATGGTTCCAAGATGGCTTTTGTCAATGGGACACTACTGCAGGTAGTTTCTCCATAACTCAGTCTGAGGAACCCAGGTTCGACCTGTGATTGACATACATAAAATCCAAGTCCGCACAAAATATGAATTTTGTGAAAGCATGAAAATGCGAGGATATGCAGAGATAGACACAGAACTGAAGTTGTTAGATCCGATGGAAATCAGGCTATACCACATGCGAAGCAATTTTTACACCGGTATGCCATAGGTGTAAAGTGCATTAGCATTAACTAGATTATTGACTCTAGTGCAAGTGGGAGTCCGTAGGAGATATGCCCTAGAGGCAATAATAAATGCTATTACTTATCTCCATGTTCATAATTATGTTTATGTTCCATGCTATAACTGCTATGGTTCTCAAGTCTGCAATAACACGAGGCTCGGAGGAAGACTCATATGCACGTGTGGAATAATAAACGGTAAGAAGTATTCCTAGTCTGGCCTCTAAGACTAGCTCAAGTGTTGCATGATGATTCTATTTTCCTGGCCATGGGCATGTCAATGCCAGCAACTTTGAGGGCACAATGTTAAGAGAACATTTGTGTTGAATCGACCCGGATTGATGTTATGCTATGAGATTCGTTCATCACAAGTTAATGGTACATAACACAGAGATGGTTAACATTTGCATAATTCCTTAGACCATGAGAGTATTGAGTTTCTTCATACTTGCTTCATGAACTTTGGGGTTTGTTAAATGTCATCTGTAAATGGGTGGCTATTACGGCGGCTTGCGGGTTCATGGAAAAGTGTGTCAAGTAACTTGATAGCTCAAGATTTGGATTTTCTCCTCCGACGACGGAGTGATATTCTCGTGCCCTCTCGGTGTTACGGTATCCATAATCGTCTGGCCAGACACCTTGTGATTTGATCATTGGGATGCCGGAACACGGAAACGAGAAAAGAGAAGAAAACCAGTAACGAGGTAACTTGCATGGTGGACAAATTGTTCGTCCAAGGGGATGCAATAAATCTCACCTCGGGTGTTTGTGACATATCGCGAAGCAACAGGAATAGCTCACTTCAACTGGAGGTTCACTCGAATATTTATTTGTGTGGGTATAGGGGTCAATATGGGTGTCCACGGCACCGATGTTGATCATTGATCGGAAGGGGTTCCGGGTCATGTCTATACATCACGGAACCTATAAGGTCACATGCTTAAGGGTCATCTATCTGCTGAATACTAGACAGGGAGTCTGAGAGAAAGTCACCGGAAAAGTTTCGGAGACAACGGAAGAGTTCCGGAGAGAGAACACCGAAAGAGTTTCGGTAAAGCCAAAAAGTTGTGTTGGAATATATTATTAGGTCAAAATGGTTTCGGCACTCGCCTGGAAATTCTTAGAGGGCCCTAGAATTGGTCTGGGAACTTTTGGGAATTTTCTGAGAGAAAAAATGAAAATGTTCCGGAGCTGCCGTAACCGCCGTTGTTGCTTTTCGCTGATAAAATCACCACACCGGAAATGTTTCGGATCATGCCTAGAATAATTTTAGAGGGTGCCGGAAATGTTCTAGGACCTTCCAGAATTTTTCAGAAAAAATGTTTCGCGGAAAACATCTTGTCTTTGCATGAGGGGACAAGATCCCACGAATCGGGGATTACATGTTTGGTGGCTTTTTGTCTAGGGAGCACCCATGTTTCTAGGAGACACGTTGGTGGCTTGTTGGCCCCCCCATGGGAGGGGCAAGGTCGTGGCTGGCCAAGGGGGTGCCTCCATGGTGTCCCCTTGGTGCCACACTTGAGTTAACATTTCACCCTTCATGTGGGACATGTAGCATGGGTGTTTTGGTATTTCCTGCACCACCCCACCCCTTGCCTTGGCCTATAAAAGGAGGAGAAGGGGCTGCCATTCTCCTCATCCCTTCTCACATACAAGTGCCATGCAATGATCTGGCTTGTCTCTCCCTCCCCGTGAAATAGTTTCGTAGAGCCGAAAGGTTGTCTGGGTTCCGGCAGGAACTAGTTCAGGACGGCGAAGCCCTGCCGGATAGATGACACCGTATGTGTGCAACTCTATAGAGAGATCGTAGTTTCAGTCTTAGTTCATGAGTGCCTCCTGGAGGGCTGTCCGTGTGACCGTCCGAGTTTCGAAGGTCCTCCCGAAGGGCTGTCTGAGTGACCGTTCGAGTTTCGAAGGTCCTCCCGAAGGGCTGTCCGCGACGCCGTCCGGGGGGCTATTCGACCGCCTCCAGGAGGGCTATCTGAGGAGCAGAAGAGGATATACATCCTCGCGGTTGGGAGGTTGTAAATCCTTGCTGCAGGGATCTGCACCGCCGATCGTCATCGACTCTACTTCCCGCTGCGCTACGAGTCGGTAACGAAAAAGATCAAACCATGTATGCAGTCTCCATAGTGGTCCTGGGCTGGTGCATAGGTTGGGAATTTTTTTTTTCTATCGCATTCCCCTACATCAATCCAGTAGGAGATTACACGCAAGTCCCTCGTACCTGCACAAACAAACAAGAACCTCGCAACCAATGCGATAAAGGGGTTGTCAATCCCTTCAAGGTCACTTACAAAAGTGAGATCTGATAGAGATAATAAGATAAATATTTTTGGTATTTTTGTTGTGTAGATTGGAAAATAAAGATTGCAAAATAAACAACGATAGAAATAGCAAGTTGATAGGAGATTAATATGACGGAAAATAGACCCGGGGGCCATAGGGTTCACTAGTGGCTTCTCTTAACATTGCAAATTCTATAGCGGGTGAACAAATTACTGTCGAGCGATTGATAGAAAAGCGCATAGTGATGAGAATATCTAGGCACATCATCATGTATATAGGCATCACGTCCACGACAAGTAGACCGAAATGATTCTGCATCTACTACTATTACTCCACACATCGACCGCTATCCAGCATGCATCCAGAGTATTAAGTTCATAAGAACAGAGTAACGCATTAGGCAAGATGACATGATGTAGAGGGATAAACTCAAGGAATATGATATAAACCACATCTTTCTATCCTCGATGGCAACAATACAATACGTGCCTTGCTTCCCCTGCTGTCTCTGGGAAAGGACACCGCAAGATTGAACCCAAAGCTAAGCACTTCTCCCATTGCAAGAAAGATCAATCTAGTAGGCCAAACCAAACTGATAATTCAAAGAGACTTGCAAAGATATTAAATCATGCATAAAAGAATTCAGAGAAGAATCAAATATTGTTCATAGATAATCTTGATCATAAACCCACAATTCATCCGATCTCGACAAACACACCGCAAAAAGAATTACATCGAATAGATCTCCAATAGAATCAAGGAGAACTTTGTATTGAGATCCAAAGAGAGAGAAGAAGCCATCCAGCTAATAACTATGGACCCCAAGGTCTGTGGTAAAATACTCACACATCATCGGAGAGGCTATGGTGTTGATGTAGAAGCCCTCCGTGATCGATTCCCCCTCCGGTGGAGCGCCGAAAAAGGCCCCAAGGTGGGATCTCATGGGTACATAAGGTTGCGGCAGCGGAAATTGGGTTTCGCGGTGCTCCTGGATGTTCTTAGGGTATATGGGTATATATAGGAGGAAGAAGTAGGTCGGTGGCACTGCAAGGGGCCCACGAGGGTGGAGGCGCGCCTACCCCGTGGGTGCGCCCTCCTGCCTCGTGGCCTCCTTGCTTCTTTCTTGACATCCACTCCAAGTCTCTTGGATCATGTTTGTTCCAAAAATAACTCTCCCGAAGGTTTTATTCTGTTTGGATTTTGTTTGATATTCCTTTTCTGCAAAACACTGAAATAGGCAAAAAAGAAGCAATTTGCACTAGGCATTTGGTTAGTAGGTTAGTCCAAAAAATAATATAAAAAGGTATATTAAAGCCCATTAAACATCCAAAACAGATAATATAATAGCATGGAACAATCAAAAATTATAGACACGTTGGAGACATATGAAGCATCCCCAAGCTTAATTCCTGCTCGTCCTCGAGTAGGTACATGATAAAAACAGAATTTTTGATGTGGAATGCTACCTGGCATAATTCTCAATGTAATTTTCTTTACTGTGGCATGAATGTTCAGATCCAAAAGATTCAAGACAAAAGTTTAATATTGACATAAAAATAATAATACTTCAAGCATACTAACAAAGCAACCATGTCTTCTCAAAATAACATGGCCAAAGAAAGTTATCCCTACAATATCATATAGTCTGGCTATTCTCTATCTTCATCACATAAAGTATTTAATCATGCACAATCCCGATGACAAGCCGAGCAATTTTTTCATACTTTTGATGTTCTCAAACTTTTTCAATCTTCACGTAATACATGAGCGTGAGCCATGGATATAGCACTATAAGTGGAATAGAATGGTGGTTGTGGAGAAGACAAAAGGAGAAGACAATCTCACATCATCTAGGCGTATCAACGGGCTATGGAGATGCCCATCAATGATATCAATGTGAGTGAGCAGGGATTGCCATGCAATGGATGCACTAGAGCTATAAGTGTACGAGAGCTCGAAAAGAAACTAAGTGGGTGTGCATCCAACTTGCTTGCTCATGAAGACCTAGGGCATTTTGAGGAAGCCCATCATTGGAATATACAAGCCAAGTTCTATAATGTAAAATTCCCACTAGTATATGAAAGTGACAACATAGGAGACTCTCTACCATAAAATCATGGTGCTACTTTGAAGCACAAGTGTGGTAAAAGGATAGTAACATTGTCCCTTCTCTCTTTTTCTCCCATTTCTCTTTTTTTTCTTTTTTAATTTGGGCCTTTTTTATGGCCTCTTTTCTCTCTCTCTCTCTCTCTTTTTCTTCGTCCGGAGTCTCATCCCTACTTGTGGGGGAAACATAGTCTCCATCATCCTTTCCTCACTTGGAGACGTATCAAGGCCACACGCCCGCTCTGGTGGTCCAAGTGCGCCATCACCTTCAGCTCGGTGGACCAGCTCACGTGCACGGCGACTGCCGGCGTCCTTCCGATACTCTGCTCACCTGTCATCAGCAACGTTCGAGTCACCAACACCCTCATTGATGGTGGCGCAGGGCTCAACGTCCTACCCGCCGAGACGTTCGACGGCCTTCAAGTGCCATATGATCAACTACATCCTACCACGCCTTTCTCAGGAGTGACCGACGGCTCCACCACCCCGATAGGGTTGGTCCGCCTCCCTGTCACCTTCGGCCAGCATGACAACTACCGCACCGAGCTCATCGACTTTGACGTCGCCCACATATGCCTACCGTACAATTCCATCCTTGGGTATCCAGCCTTGGCCAAGTTTATGGTAGTAACCCACCATGACTACAATGTCCTCGAGATGCCAGGGAGCGGCGGCTTCATCACGGTTTCATGTGAAGAAAGAGATGCGGTGTGCTCCCTCGAGCACGCCTACCAGGCTGCATCAGTCGAAAACCCCGACAACGAAGGCACCCTATACCCTCCTGAAGCCATCCCCAAGAAGAAGAAGCAGTTGTTCCACCCAGGACCTCATGAGAGCAGCGTTCCTAGCAGTACCACCTCAGGATCTACGCCTACGGTCGGGGCGCCTCCCTCCCTCGCATAGGAAGGCGCACCCGGCGCCCTCCTCATGCTGGGCTCAGGGGCTCTCTTCTGGAGGGCCTCAGACCTAGACAACGTCACGAGGTAGGTGCTCGGGCACCACGTGGAGGCGTGCTTTGCTGCACGTTTCCCTCAAGAGGGCACGAGGCGTGGAGCGCGTTGTGCTCAGGAGTTCATCACCAAGGCGATCCAGGAGCTTCAGGAACCAAGGACCGTACGCGGAGACGGCCGCCCACCACTAGGCGCAGCTCCCCATCCTGGCGAGGACGATGGGTTGCACGTATGCATCGACATTCCAGGGCTCAATAGGGCCACATCTCAGGGACGTTTCTGGCCTTTGCGTGTTGGATGGTGCGAGGGTCCACCTCACAGTTATGTTCGCATGCCGTTTGGCTTGCCGAACGCAGCTGTCACCCTCCAACGCCACTTGCGGAGCATCCTGGCAGCTCAGGAGGCCAGGCATCATGCTGTCCTGGAGGAGGTCGCGACGGTTCTTCAGGAGCCGCCTGGGCCTGCGGGTCCTCCTGAGGCTCAGGACCTTGGCGGCTCATGAGGGACAACCCTTCGGCGCGCATCTTCGGCTACTCCAACACTACTCCAGCTACGGTATCAGGTGACTCTTTCCAGTTCATTCAACTGGGGGCGCCCCTCAGGCAGCATCATCCCCAAGTCGCACGGGCCTGTCCCTGCGACACGTATCCTTTTGCATCTCTAGCTTACTTTGATGGGGGTGCCCCTCGGGCTGCATCATCCCCAGGCCGCGTGGGTCCGTCCCTGTGGCATGTATCATTCTTGCATCTGTCTAAGCTAACCTGCTCCATTGCTGGAGTCATTTCATGACTATCTTCTGCTGCCTACTATCCATCACGGCCACCCGCATCGCCAATCGGTCCCCTGCTCATCCCGCAACGGGGTCTACTCATGCTGGCACGACGCTTGTGCTCGGGTCCGTCCCTGTAACGCTGACAAATCTGAGCGGTCTAGGTCTGGCTCGTGGCACGCCCCACGCACGTCACCTCACCAGGTCCTCAAAGCCTTCATATTCTTGCGGAAGGACCAGTGGCAGACCAACAAGCATGGTTGCAACTTGTATTCCTCCCTCGCGCTAACCTGCAGCAATCTCCGGAGGCTGATGGCAGGCGGCACTGCTGGCTCCTTCTTTTTTCACACAATTTTCTTGCGCATTAAACGGGGGCTCTTGAGCATCGCGACTTAGGAGCTCTTACCAGCTGTGGCTGAGCTCGCTCGAGGGCCGGGACCCGAGGACGCAGAGCACATAGAAGAGCGCGAAAGGAGGGGGAAGCACGCGCGAGCCTGGCCCAGCTGACACACGGAATTGGCGCTGCGCAAGGAATCAGTTCCGGACCACTAAGATAAGTTTCACGCTCAAATTAGCTCAGCACTGTGAGACAGGATTCCCACCTCCAGCAGCCTTATTGCGGCAACGCCGCCTTCCTTTCCTACCTTCAGGTAGTTGCTTGCACGCTAAAGGGGACCTCTTGAGCATCACGCCTTAGGAGCTCTTACTGGACCTCGGGCCGCTCACCTCCGGGCCTTGACCACGGCATCGCGACCTAGCATAGCAACGATGGCTGCAGCCTGCCTAGGGATTAGGACCTGTCAGCGTAGAGCACTAAGTTACCGCAGGGCCGGAAAGGGGGGACCGAGCCAAAGCAAGATGCGCAATCAAGAATTTCATAATGGGAGTAACATTGCTGCAAAAAGCGCTACAGAGTTTTTACATGCCCCCGCGGGTTTCATCTCGACCTCTCGTGGGGAACAAAAGAAGAAGGCTACCGGACATCACATCTACAGGCGCCGCCGCCATCATCAATAGTGGACCAGGGGAGGCCAATTCCAACCTCATCCAGATCGATGACGGCGACGAGCGGACGCCGCCACTGCGCTCCGGGCGCGACGAGAGCTCGGGGGCACGTAGCTGTCGTCGCTCATCCCCGAAGTCTCGTCAGGCTCGGGAGATTTGCTGGACTCCCAGGAGCTGCTGCTGCTGGAGGAGCTGTCGGCAGGTCCAATGGCAGTTGTGCGCCTACCGCCACGCCATCCTGACGGTCCCCTCCAGGGTAGCATTCCAGGCGATTGCCCTCGTCGTCGAAGACCTTGAAGAACAGCGTGGAGGCGCCGTCGTACCCGAAATGGATGGCGAGTGCCCCCTCCATGCGGCAGACGCGAGCGACCTCACCCCATCCGCGGGTCATGAAGGTCTTGCCTGGGGAGACGACCTCGACCTCCGCTCCCGTCACCGGGGTGTCGCACCCGGCGTGCTGTAGCCACAACTCCAGTGCCCCCCTCGGTGGCATCTCTTCGTTGAAGAACGGCGGGAACCAGATCCACATGTGCTGTCGGTGTCAAAACTGGCGGATCTCGGGTAGGGGGTCCCGAATTGTGCGTCTAATGCGGATGGTAACAGGAGGCAGGGGACACGATGTTTTACCTAGGTTCGGGCCCTCTTGATGGAGGTAAAAACCTACGTCCTGCTTGATTATTCTTGATAATATGAGTAGTACAAGAGTTGATCTACCACGAGATCGGAGAGGCTAAACCCTAGAAGCTAGCCTATGGTATGATTTTATGTTGTCCTACGGACTAAAACCCTCCGGTTTATATAGACACCGGAGGGGGCTAGGGTTACACAAGCTCGGTTACAAAGGAGGAGATATACATATCCATATTGCCTAGCTTGCCTTCCACGCCAAGTAGAGTCCCATCCAGACACGGGACAAAGTCTTCAATCTTGTATCTTCATAGTCCAATAGTTCAGCCAAAGGATACATTCCGGCTGTCCGGAGACCCCCTAATCCAGGACTCCCTCAGTAGCCCCTGAACTAGGCTTCAATGACGATGAGTCCGACGCGCAGTGTTGTCTTCGGCATTGCAAGGCGGGTTCCTCCCCCGAATACATCACGGAAGAGTTTGAATACAAGGATAGTGTCCGACCTTGCAAAATAAGTTCCACATACCACCGTAGAGAGAATAATATTTCCATAAATCTAATCTGCTGACATGTTTTGGTAGCATGACATCACGCCATGGCCCGGTAATTATTTGAACCATTTTTCTTTAACCAGCCCCGCACATAACGCGAGGCGGTTTCTTGACACGTCTTGTTAAAGAAGGGATCGTGCTCCCCTTATTACGGGATTCTCATCAATACGGACGTGGGTAACCCAACCGTGCCATCAATTACGGCGCTTGGGGGATAAGCGAGTTTTACCAGGCTAGTGGGGGCGCATAGTTTAGTCCGCCCTTATAAAGGGATAAGATCTCACCTTTTTCAACCCACGCCTTCTTCCTCCTTGCTCGTCCATTCTTGCGCACTCGAGCTCCAGCACCCAAGTCCACATCCTTCTCCTCAACTCTCTCCAAAAATGTCCGGAGCGGGAGGCAAGTGGACGGCCTCCTCCATCACAGAGGGGCACATCAGAAAGTTACGTGGAGCCGGATACTTAGCCGCGGATATCGCGCACGGGCTGCCAGCCGCGGGGCAGATCATCCCTACCCCGAAACCTCACGAAAGGGTGGTTTTCCTCCCCCACTTCGTTCGCGGACAGGGGTTTCCCCTCCATCCATTCGTCCGCGGCCTCATGTTATATTACGGGCTGGACTTTCATGATCTGGCCCCGAATTTCATCCTCAACATCTCGGCATTCATCGTCATGTGCGAGGCTTTCCTCCGCATCCGGCCCCACTTCGGCCTATGGCTGAAGACCTTCAACATCAAGCCGAAGGTAGTAGGCAGCCAACAAGCGGAATGCGGTGGAGCCATGGTGGGCAAAATGCCCAACGTTACATGGCTCGAGGGCTCCTTCGTGGAGACCGTAAAGGGGTGGCAGTCAGGGTGGTTCTACATCACCGAGCCGCGCGACACCAACTGGGTGGCGGCCCCCGAGTTTCGATTCGGAGTCCTCACGCGGCTCACTTCCTAGAAGGAGAAGGGCCTGTCTTGGGGCTCTTCGGTGGAGCTGGACGGACTCCAGAAATGTATCTGAGCATGACAAGCAAGAAACTT